>NC_091074.1:100830075-101133106 GCF_032405125.1 Capricornis sumatraensis | reverse complement strand
TCGATTTCTGTGCTTGTGATAGGCCTGTTAAGATTGCCTATTTCTTCCTGGCTCAGTTTTGGAAAGTTGTACTTTTCTAAGAATTTGTCCATTTCTTCCACGTTGTCCATTTTATTGGCATATAATTGCTGATAGTAGTCTCTTATGATCCTTTGTATTTCTGTGTTGTCTGTTGCGATCTCTCCATTTTCATTTCTAATTTTATTGATTTGATTTTTCTCCCTTTGTTTCTTGATGAGTCTGGCTAATGGTTTGTCAATTTTATTTATCCTCTCAAAGAACCAGCTTTTGGCATTGTTGATTTTTGCTATGGTCTCTTTTGTTTCTTTTGCATTTATTTCTGCCCTAATTTTTAAGATTTCTTTCCTTCTACTAACCCTGGGATTTTTCATTTCTTCCTTTTCTAGTTGCTTTAGGTGTAGAGTTAGGTTATTTATTTGACTTTTTTCTTGTTTCTTGAGGTATGCCTGTATTGCTAGGAACCTTCCCCTTAGCACTGCTTTTACAGTGTCCCACAGGTTTTGGGTTGTGTTTTCCTTTTCACTTGTTTCTATGCATATTTTGATTTCCTTTTCATTTCTTCTGTGATTTGTTGGTTATTCAGCAGTGTGTTGTTCAGCCTCCATGTTAGAATTTTTAATAGTTTTCTCCTGTAATTGAGATCTAATCTTACTGCATTGTGGTCAGAAAAGATGCTTAGAATGATTTTATTTTATTTTATTTTATTCATTTACCAAGGTGCCTCAGATGGTAAAGCATCCGTCTACAATGTGGGAGACCTGGGTTCAATCCCTGGGTCAAGAAGATTCCCTGGAGAAGGAAATGGCAACCCACTGCAGTACTCTTGCCTAGAAAATCCCATGGATGGAGGAGCCTGGTGTCCCTGGGGTTGCAAAGAGTCAGACATGACTGAGCAACTTCACTTTCACTTTCACATTTATGGACCAGGATGTGATCTATCCTGGAGAAGGTTCCATGAGCACTTGAGAAAAAGGTGAAATTCATTGTTTTGGGGTGAAATGTCCTACAGATATTAGGTCTAACTGTTCTATTGTATCATTTAAAGTTTGTGTTTCCTTGTTTTCTGTTTAGTTGATCTACCCATAGGTGTGAGTGGGGTATTAAAGTCTCCCACTAGTATTGTGTTATTGCTAATTTCCCCTTTCATACTTGTTAGCATTTGTCTTACATATTGTGGTGCTCCTATGTTGGGTGCATATACATTTATAATTGTTATATCTTTTTCTTGGATTGATCCTTTGATCATTATGTAGTGTCCTTCTTTGTCTCTTTTCACAACCTTTGTTTTAAAGTCTATTTTATCGGATATGAGTATTGCTACTCCTCCTTTTTTTTTTTGTGGGGTCTCTATTTGCATGGAATACCTTTTTCCAGCCCTTCACTTTCAGTCTGTATGTGTCCCTTGTTTTGAGGTGGGAGAAGGAAATGTTTTGAGGTGGGAGAAGGAAATGGCAACCCACTGCAGTACTCTTGCCTAGAAAATCCCATGGACGGAGGAGCCTGGTGTCCCTGGGGTTGCAAAGAGTCAGACATGACTGAGCAACTTCACTTTCACTTTCACATTTATGGACCAGGATGTGATCTATCCTGGAGAAGGTTCCATGAGCACTTGAGAAAAAGGTGAAATTCATTGTTTTGGGGTGAAATGTCCTACAGATATCAATTAGGTCTAACTGTTCTATTGTATCATTTAAAGTTTGTGTTTCCTTGTTTTCTGTTTAGTTGATCTACCCATAGGTGTGAGTGGGGTATTAAAGTCTCCCACTAGTATTGTGTTATTGCTAATTTCCCCTTTCATACTTGTTAGCATTTGTCTTACATATTGTGGTGCTCCTATGTTGGGTGCATATATGTTTATAATTGTTATATCTTTTTCTTGGATTGATCCTTTGATTATTGTGTAGTGTCCTTCTTTGTCTCTTTTCACAACCTTTGTTTTAAAGTCTATTTTATCGAATATGAGTATTGCTACTCCTCCTTTTTTTTTTTTTTTTTTGTGAGGTCTCTATTTGCATGGAATACCTTTTTCCAGCCCTTCACTTTCAGTCTGTATGTGTCCCCTGTTTTAAGGTGGGTCTCTTGTAGACAACATATATAGGAGCTTGTTTTTTTATCCATTCAGCCAGTCTTTGTCTTTTGGTTGGGGTATTCAACCCATTTACATTTAAGGTAATTATTGATAAGTATGATCCCATTGCCATTTACTTAATTGTTTTGGGTTCAAGTTTATACACCATTTTTGGGTTTCCTGTCTAGAGAAGATCCTTTAGCATTTGTTGGAGAGCTGGTTTGGTGGTGCTGAATTCTCTCAGCTTTTGCTTGTCTGTAAAGCTTTTGATTTCTCCTTCATATTTGAATGAGATCCTTGCTGGGTACAGTAATCTGGGCTGTAGGTTATTTTCTTTCTTCACTTTAAGTATGTCCTGTCATTCCCTCCTGACCTAAAGAGTTTCTATTGAAAGATCAGCTGTCATCCTTATGGGAATCCCCTTGTGTGTTATTTGTTGTTTTTCCCTTGCTGCTTTTAATATTTGTTCTTTGTGTTTGATCTTTGTTAATTTGATTAATATGTGTCTTGGGGTGTTTCGCCTTGGGTTTATTCTGTTTGGGACTCTCTGGGTTTCTTGGACTTGGGTAAAAATTTCCTTTCCCATTTTAGGGAAGTTTTCAACTATTATCTCCTCAAGTATTTTCTCATGGTCTTTCTTTTTGCCTTCTTCTTCTGGGACTCCTATGATTCAAATGTTGAGGTGTTTAACATTGTCCCAGAGGTCTCTGAGATTGTCCTCATTTCTTTTAATTCATTTTTCTTTTTTCCTCTCTGATTCATTTATTTCTACCATTCTATCTTCTACCTGACTAATCCTATCTTCTTCCTCCATTATTCTACTATTTGTTCCCTCCAGAGTGTTTTTTTTTATCATTTGTTGCATTATTCATTATATATTGACTCTTTTTTATTTCTTCTAGGTCCTTGTTAAACCTTCCTTGCATCTTCTCAATCCTTGTCTCCAGGCTATTTATCTATGATTCTATTTTGTTTTCATGATTTTGATCATTTTCACTATCATTATTAAGAATAATTTATTAGGTAGATTCCCTATCTCTTCCTCTTTTGTTTGGTTTGGTGGACATTTATCCTGTTCCTTTACCTGCTGGGTATTCCTCTGTCTCTTCATCTTATTTATATTGCTGTGTTTGGGGTGGCCTTTCAGTGTTCTGGTAGTTTGTGGAGTTCTCTTTATTGTGGAGTTTCTTAGCTGTGGGTGGGGTTGTATGGGTGGCTTATCAAGGTTTCCTGGTTAGGGAAGCTTGTGTTGGTTGGTGGGGCTGAAATTCTTCTCTCTGGAGTGTAATGAAGTGTCCACAAATGAGTTATGTGATGTCAATGGGTTTGGAGTGACTTTGGGCAGCCTGTATATTGAGGTTCAGGGTTATGTTCCTGTGTTGCTGGAGAATTTGCATGGTATGTCTTGCTCTGGAACTTGTTGGCTCTTGGTTGGTGCTTGGTTTCACTGTAGATATGGAGGCATTTGATGAGCTCCTGTCGATTAATGTTCCCTGGAGTCAGGATTTCTCTGGTGTTCTCAGGAGTTGGACTTAAGGCTCCTGCTTCTGGTTTTCAGTCTTATTTGTACAGTAGCCTCAAGACTTCTCCATCTATACAGCACTGTTGATAAAACATCTCCTTTCAAAGACAAGGGACTGCTTTTCTGGGTGCCTGATATCCTCTGCCAGCATTCAGAAGTTGTTTTGTTAAATTTTATCCGTGTTCAATTGTTCTTTTAATGAATTTGTGGGGAAGAAAGTGGTCTCCCTGTCCTATTCCTCCTCCATCTTAGGACTGCCCCCTCTCATTGATCATTTAGAAAGGCTTTCTTATCACTCTTTGCTATTCTTTGGAACTCTGCGTTCAAATGGGTATATCTTTCCTTTTCTCCTTTGCTTTTTGCTGCTCTTCTCTTCATAGCTATTTGTAAGGCCTCCTCAGACAGCCATTTTGCTTTCTTGCATTTCTTTTCCATGGGGATGGTCTTGCTCCCTGTCTCCTGTACAGTCTCATGAACCTGCACCCATAGTTCATCAGGCACTCTGTGTATCAGATCTAGTCCCTTCAATCTATTTCTCACTTCCACTGTATAATCGTTAGGGATTTGATTTAGGTCATCTCTAGTCTTTCCTATTATCTTTGCATTGAACAGTTAAGAAGGCCTTCTTAACATTTCCTTGCTATTTTCTGGAACTCTGTATTCAGATGGGTATATCTTTCCCTTCTCCCCTTTCCTTTTGCCTCTCTTCTTTTCTCGGCTATTTATAAAGGCCCCTAAGACTACTTTTATTTTGGTCACTGCCTCCTGTACCATGTTACAAATCTCTGTCCACAGATTTTCTGGCATTCTGTTTACCAGATCTAATCCCTTGAATCTATTCATCACCTCCAATGTATAATCATAAGAGATTTTATTAGGTCATAGCTAAATGGTCTAATGGTTTCCCCTACTTTCTTTAATTTAAGCCTGAATTTTGCCATAAGGAGCTCATGATCTGAGCTACTGTCAGTTCAGCTCCAAATCTTGTTATTGATGACTGCACAGAGCTTCTCCATCTTTGGTTTTGTACAAATTATAAGATTTTGATAATGACAATCTGGTGATGTCCATTTGTAAAGTTGTCTCTTGTGTTGTTGGAAGAAGGTGTTTGCTATGACCAATGTGTTCTCTTGATAAAACTCTGTTAGCCTTTGCCTTGCTTCATTTTGTACTTTAAGGCAAAACTTGCCCATTATTCTGGATATCTCTTAACTTCCTACTTTTTAACTCCAATCCCCTATAATGAACAAGATATCCTTTTCTGTTTTTGGTGTTAGTTATAGAGTGTGTCTTAGGTCTTCATAAAACCAGTCAACTTCAGCTTATTCAGCATCAGTTGTTGAGGCATAGAGTTGGATTACTGTGATGTTGAAAGGTTTGCCTTGGAAACAAACCAAGATCATTCTGTGCTTTTTGAGGCTGCATCCAAGTACTGTATTTTGGATTCATTTTTATCTATGAGGGGTACTCCATTTCTTCTTAGGGATTCTTGTCCACAATAGCAGATATAATGGTCATATGAATTAAATTCTCCCATTCCTGTCCATTTTAATTAACAGATTCCTAAGATGTTGGCAAGAATATACAGAAGAACAGTATAAAAAATATATATATATCTTCATTACCCAGATACTCACGATGGTGTGATTACGCACCTAGAGCCAGACACCCTGGAATGTGAAGTCAAGTGGACCTTAGGAAGCATCAGTATGAACAAAGCTAGTGGAGATGATGGAATTCCAGTTGATATATTCCAAATCCTAAAAGATAATGCTGGGAAAATGCTGCTCTCAGTATGCCAGCAAATTTGGAAAACTCAGCACTGGACACAGGACTGGAAAAGGTCAGTTTTCATTCCAATCCCAAAGAACGGAAATGCCAAAGAAAGCTCAAACTACTGCACAATTGCACTCATCTCACACGCTAGTCAAGTAATGCTCAAAATTCTCCAAGCTAGACTTCAACAGTATGTGAACCATGAACTTCCAGATGTTCAAGCTGGGTTTAGAAATGGCAGAGGAACCAGAGATCAAATTGCCAACATCTGCTGGATCATCAAACAAGCAGAGAGTTCCAGAAAAGCATCTACTTCTGCTTTATTGTCTATTCCAAAGACTTTGACTATTTGAACCACAACAAACTGGAAAATTCTAAAAGAGATGGGAATACCAAACCGCCTGACCTGCTTCCTGAGAAATCTTTATGCAGGTCAGGAAGCAACAGTTAGAACTGGATATGGAAGAACAGGCTGATTTCAAATCAGGAGAGGAGTATGTCAAAGTTATATATTGTCACCCTGCTTATTTAACTTATATACAGAGTCCCATGTGAAATGCCAGGCTGGATGAAACACAAACTAGAATAAAGATTGCTGGGAGAAATAGCAATAACCTCATATATGGAGATACCACCACTGTTATGGCAAAAGTTAAGAGGACCTGAAGAGCCTCTTGATGAAATTGATAGAGGAGAGTAGGGAAAAAAAAGAAAAGAAAACCTGGCTTAAAACTCAACATTCAATAAACTAAGATTGTGGCAACTTTTTCCATCACTTCATGGCAAATAGATGGGGAAACATTGGAAAAAGTGACAGACTTTATTTTCTTGGACTCCAAAATCATTGCAGACAGTGACTGCAGCCATGAAATTAAAAGAGGCTTGATCTTTGGAAAAAAAAGTTATGACTAACATAAATAGCATATTAAAAGCAGAGACATTACTTTGTCAACAAAGGTTCATCTAGTCACGGCCATGATTTTTCCAGTAGTCATGTATGAATGTGAGAGTCGGACTATGAAGAAAGCTAAGCACAGAAGAATTGATGTTTTTGAACTGTGCTGTTGGAGAAGACCCTTGAGAGTCCCTTGGACTGCAAGGAGATCCAACCAGTCCATCCTAAATGAGATCAGTCCTGGGTGTTCATTGGAAGGACGGATGTTGAAGCTGAAACTCCAATACTTTAGCCACCTGATGCAAAGAATTGACTCGTATAAAAGACCCTGATGCTGGGAAAGATGGAAGGCGGGAGGAGAAGGGGATGACAGAGGATCTGATGGCTGGATGGCATCCCCAACTAATGGACATGAGTTTGAGTAAACTTCGGGAGTTGGTGATGGACAGGGAGACCTGGTGTGCTGCAGTCCATCGGGTCACAAAGAGTTAGACACATCTGAGCAACTGAACTGAAATGAAATGAAGTTGTTAGCATTCAATCTTGCTATCTCCTGCTTGATCACATCCTATTTACCTCTACTCATGGACCTAACATTTCAAGTTCCTCTGCAACATTGTTCTTTACAGTGTCAAACTTTACTTTCACAACCAGACACATCCACATATAAGCATCATTTCCACTTTGGTCCAACCACTTCATTCTTTCTGGAGCTATTAGTAATTGCCCTCTGCTCTTCCCCAATAGCATATTGGATACCTTCTAACCTGGGGACTTTATTTTCTGATGTCATATATTTTTGCCTTTTCATATTGTCCCTGGGATTCTCGATTCACTTATACTGGACTGTGTTTCCATTTCCTCTCCCAGTAGATCAAGTTTTGTCAGAACTCTTCACGATGACTTGTCCATATGTGTTGGGCCTACATGGCATGGCTCATAGCTTCATTGTGTCATGCAAGCCTCTTCACCATAACAAACCTGTGATCCATGCATGAGATTTAGTATTTAATACATCCAACTAAATTTTTGCTTTGCTGTTGTATATGATTTTTCTACTTCGTATAAATAATTATTAGCAAAGAACATATGCCCTAAACACACTTTTTTCTTTCATGCATCCATAGTTTTGTTTATGCTGTCAGTTTTAGCAATGTATTTCCTCTTCATGGTTGAAGCCTTTCTTTAGAAATTAGGTCAAATGTCACTTCTTATTTGATCTTCCTAAGGAATCAGTCTCTGGTTTCTGTTGGTTACAAAATAACATTTTTCCTCTCTTATACACATTCTTCACACTGCATTGTAATTATTTTCATGTAGGTCTCTTATCAAAACATGATTTTTTGAGGTCATGCAATTAGAGCTATTTCAAATCCTGAAAGATGATGCTGTGAAAGTGCTGCACTCAATATGCCAGCACATTTGGAAAACTCAGCAGTGGCCACAGGAGTGGAAAAGGTCAGCTTTCATTCCAATCCCAAAGAAAGGCAATGTCAAAGAATGCTCAAACTACAGCACATTGCACACATCTCACACACTAGTAAAATAATGCTCAAAATTCTCCAAGCCAGGCTTCAGCAATACATGAACTGTGAACTTCCTGATGTTCAAGGTGGTTTTAGAAAAGGCAGAGGAACCAGAGATCAAATTGCCAACATCCGCTGGATCATTGAAAAAGCAAGAGTTCCAGAAAAACATCTATTTCTGCTTTATTGACTATGCCAAAGCCTTTGACTGTGTGGATCACAATAAACTGTGAAAAATTCTGAAAGAGATGGGAATATCAGACCACCTGACCTGCCTCTTGAGAAATCTGTATTCAGTCCAGGAAGCAACAGTTAGAACTGGACATGGAACAACAGACTGGTTCCAAATAGGAAAAAGAGTACGTCAAGGCTGTATATTTTCACCCTGCTTATTTAACTTATATGTGGAGTACATCATGAGAAATGCTGGACTGGAAGAAACAAAAACTGGAATCAAGATTTCTGGGAGAAATATCAATAACCTCATATATGCAGATGACATCACCCTTATGGTAGAAAGTGAAGAGAAACTAAAAACCTCTTGATGAAAGTAAAAGAGGAGAGTGAAAAAGTTGGCTTAAAGCTCAACATTCAGAAAACAAAAATCATGGCATCTGGTCCCATCACTTCATATGAAATAGATGGGGAAACAGTGGAAACAGTGTCAGACTTTATTTTTTTGGGCTCCAGAATCACTGCAGATGGTGACTGCAGCCAGGAAATTAAAAGACGCTTACTCCTTGGAAGAAAAGTTATGACCAACCTGGATAGTATATTGAAAAGCAGAGACATTACTTCGCCGACTAAGGTCCGTCTAGTCAAGGCTATGGTTTTTCCAGTAGTTATGTATGGATGTGAGAGTTGGACTGTGAAGAAGGCTGAGCACCAAAGAATTGATGCTTTTGAACTGTGGTGTTGGAAAAGACTCTTGAGAGTCTCTTGGACTGCAAGGAGATCCAACCAGTCCAACTGAAGATCAACCCTGGGATTTCTTTGGAAGGAATGATGCTAAAGCTGAAACTCCAGTACTTTGGCCACCTCATGCGAATTGACTCATTGGAAAAGACTTTGATGCTGGGAGGGATTGAGGGCAGGAGAAGAAGGGGACGACAGAGGATGAGATGGCTGAATGCCATCACTGACTCGATGGACACGAGTCTGAGTGAACTCCGGGAGTTGGTGATGGACAGGGAGGCCTGGCGTGCTGTGATTCATGGGGTCGCAATGGGTCGGACAGCACTGAGAGACTGAAATGAACTGAACTGAACTGAACTGAATTTGACTTATGCATCGTTTTTCCTTCAGTACTTAAGACTAAGATTCAATAAATACTTTTGGAGAGAATGAATTTTAGAAAAAAAAAGTATTTTTTTTAAGGTAAGAAAGTGCTAATTAGTCTGGAATGCAGTGTTTAAATGTGTCCTGATAACTCCTCAAAGTGATAATATTTTTGACTTTGTTCATTCATCTGAAATAAGTCTGTAGCTTTCATCAGTCTTAAAGAGGTCCATGAGCCAGCCTACTACAGGGTAGGAAACATTGGAGTAAAAAGACAAACATTCCGAGAATATTAAATTTTGTTTTTTTAAATGAAAAGAATTTTATTAGATTTTACAGTTCCTCAAATGGAAACAGTTTATCCTAGCTTTAATAAATATATAATATGTCTACCATCCAGTTATTATTTGCATTTATTTTTGAAAGTTAAAGTGTTAGTCACTTTCAGTTCAGTTCAGTTGCTCAGTCGTGTCTGACTCCATGCAACCCCTTGAATTGCAGCATGCCAGTCCTCCCTGTCCATCACCAACTCCCAGAGCTTACCCAAACTCATGTCCACCCAGCCATCTTATCTCTGTCGTCCCCTGCTTCTCCTGTCCCCAATCCTCCCAGCATCAGGGTCTTTTGCAATGAATCAACTCTTCTCATGAGGTGGCCAAAATATTGGAGTTTCAGCTTCAACATCAGTCCTTCCAATAAACACCCAGGCCTGATATCCTTTAGGATGGACTGGTTGGATCTCCTTGCAGTCCAAGGGACTTTCAAGAGTCATCTCCAACACCACAATTTAAAAGCATAAATTCTTCAAAGCTCATCTTCTTCACTGTCCAACTCTCACATCCATAATGACCACTTAAAAAACCATAGCCTTGACTAGACGGACCTTTGTTGGCAAAGTAATGTCTCTGCTTTTCAATATGCTATCTAGGTTGGTCATAACTTTCCTTCCAAGGAGTAAAAATCTTTTCATTTCATGGCTACAATCACCGTCTGCAGTGATTTTCAAGCCCCCCAAAATAAAGTCTGACACTGTTTCTACTGTTTCCCCATCTAATTTCCATGAATTGATGGGACCTGATGCTACGATCTTAGTTTTCTGAATGTTGAGATTTAAGCCAACTTTTTCACTCTCCTCTTTCACTTTCGTCAAGAGGCTTTTTAGTTCCTCTTCACTTTCTGCCATAAGGGTGGTGTCATCTGCATATCTGAGGTTATTGATATTTCTCCCAGCAATCTTGATTCCAGCTTGTGCTTCTTCCAGCCCAGCGTTTCTCATGATATACTCTGCATATAAGTTAAATAAGCAGGTGACAATATGCAGCCTTGACATACTCCTTTTCCTATTTGGAACCATTCTTTTGTTCCATATCCAGTTCTAACTATTTAGTCGTGTACTATTGTTTGCAACCCAAACAATACTATGGACTGCAGTCTGCCACGCTCTTCTGAACACTGGATCCTCCAGGAAAGAATACTGAAATGGGTTGCTATTCCCTTCTCCAAGGGATCTTTCCTTTCCAGGAATCGAATTCAGGTCTCCTGCATTGCAGGCAATTTCTTTACCATCTGTGCCATCAGGGAAGCCTATTTTGGGAGAGAAATAATTATTTTTAGTGTTTTCTAGAGTCTTTTGACAATGTAGGTCATCATATAGTCAAACATAATCCAGATGATTTCTGTTTATTGGTTGCAGAAAGAATGATTTGTAGCCTAAGCTAAGAGACTCGACTTACATCAGATTTGGGACAGATACTAATTAATATAAAATGTAGAAGATAACTGCTTCTAGAAATCCCTGTAGTGTGCTTAAATAATTTAGAACTTAATGGAGAAAAAGCTATGAAAATGAGATAATTTAAACAACCATATATAATTGAAACATATTTTTCTAAATCTCTAACAATTTTTTCTAATGCCAGTCTTATTCACTTTTATATAGCTATATATATATATATTTTTTCTGAATTCAGAGCATGTAACACATGAATTTAAGTTAAAACTCATTAAGTGAATTTGAATCACATGATTCAATCAAATTATGCTTGTCAAGTTGAGATAGCTGAAAACATTATCATTTTAATTCTAGAAATATAACTAGGGTAAATTAATCATCATCAACTTAATCTTATAAACCATGTAACATGAAAGGTAAGTAATTCACCATAGTTATACATATTAACTTCTGGGGAAAAAAAGACATAGAATTAAAAGAGAAAAATAATAATTTAGATTAAGGGGGTTCTTGAGTGTTATAACTAACACCCAAAAAAGATGTCCTTTTCATTATAGGGGAGTGGAATGCAAAAGTAGGAAGTCAAGAAACAGCTGTGGTAACAGGCAAATTTGGCTTTGGAATATGGAATGAAACAGGGCAAAGGCTAATAGAGTATTGCAAAGAGAACGCAATGGTCATAGCAAACACCTTCTTCCAACAACACAAGAGAAGACTCTACACATGGACATCACCAGATGGTCAACACCAAAATCAGATTGATTATATTCTTTGCAGCCAAAGATGGAGAAGCTCTATACAGTCAGCAAAAGAAAGACTGGGAGCTGACTGTGGCTCAAATCATGAACTCCTTATTGCAAAGTTCAGACTTAAATTGAAGAAAGTAGAGAAAACCAATAACCATTCGGGTGTAACCTAAATCAAATCCCTTATGATTATACAGTGGAAGTGAGAAATAGATTTAAGGTACTAGATCTGATAGACAGAGTGCTTGATAAACTATGAACAGAGGTTCGTGATTTTCTACAGGAGACAGGGATCAAGACCATCTCCATGGAAAAAAAATGCAAAAAAGCAAAATGGCTGTCTGAGGAGGGCTTAAAAATAGCTGTGAAAAGAACAGAAGTGAAAAACAAGGAGAAAAGGAAAGATATAAGCATCTGAAAGCAGAGTTCCAAAGAATAGCAAGGAGAGATAAGAAAGCCTTCCTCAGAGATCAATGCAAAGAAATAGAGGAAAACAAGAGAATGGAAAAAAATTAGAGACCTCTTCAAGAAAATTAGAGATACCAAGGGAACATTTCATGCAAAGATGAGCTTGATAAAGGAAAGAAATGGTATGGACATAACAGAAGCAGAAGCTATTAAGAAGAGGTGGCAAGAATACACAGAAGAACTGTATAAAAAAGATCTTCATGACCCAGATAATCACGATGGTGTGATCACTCACCTAGAGCCAGACATCCTGGAATGTGAAGTCAAGTGGGCCTTAGAAAGCATCACTACAAACAAAGCTATTGGAGGTGATGGAATTCCAGTGGAGCTATTTCAAATCCTGAAAGATGATGCGTGAAAGTGCTGCACTCAATATGCCAGCAAATTGGGAAAACTCAGCAGTGGCCACAGGACTAGAAAAGGTCAGTTTTCATTCCAATCACAGAGAAGGCAATGCCAAAGATTGCTCAAACTACCGCACAATTGCACTCATCTCACATGCTCGTAAAATAATGCTCAAAATTCTCCAAGCCAGGCTTCAGCAATATGTGAACCATGAACTTTCAGATGTTCAAGCTGGTTTTAGAAAAGGAAGAGGAACCAGAGACCAAATTACCAACATCCTCTGGATCATGGAAAAGGCAAGAGAATTCCAGAAAATCATCTATTTCTGCTTTATTGACTATGCCAAAGCCTTTGACTGTTTGGATCACAATAAGCTGTGGAAAATTCTGAAAGAGATGGGAATACCAGACCACCTGATCTGCCTCTTGAGAAACTTATATGCAGGTCAGAAAACAATTAGAACTGGACATGGAACAACAGACTGGTTCCAAATAGGAAAAGGAATATGTCAAAGCTGTATATTGTCACCCTGCTTATTTAATTTGTATGTGGAGTACATCATGAGAAATGCTGGGCTGGAAGAAACACAAGCTGGAATTAAGATTTCTGGGAGAAATATCAATAACTTCAGATATGCACATGACACCACCCTTATGGCAGAAAGTGAAGACGAGCTAAAAAGCCTCTTGATGAAAGTGAAAGAGGAGAGTGAAAAAGTTGGCTTAAAGCTCAACATTCAGAAACAAAGATCATGGCATCTGGTCCCATCACTTCATGGTAGATAAATGGGGAAACACTGGAAACAGTGTCAGACTTTATTTTGGGGGCTTGAAAATCACTGCAGATGGTGATTGAAGCCATGAAATGAAAAGATGCTTACTCCTTGAAAGGAAAGTTATGACCAACCTAGATGGCATATTCAAAAGCAGAGACATTAATTTGCCAACAAAGGTCTGTCTAGTCAAGGCTACAGTTTTCCCAGGGTCATGTATGGATGTGAGAGTTGGACTGTGAAGAAAGCTGAGCTCTGAAGAATTGATGCTTTTGGATTGTGGTGTTAGAGAAGACTCTTGAGAGGCCCTTGGACTGTGAGGAGAATCCAACCAATCCATCCTAGAGATCAGGCCTGGGTGTTCACTGGAAGGACTGATACTAAAGCTGAAACTGCAATAATTTGGCCACCTCATGCAAAGAGTAGACTCATTGGAAAAAACTCTAATGCTGGGAGGAATTGGGTGCTGGAGTAGGGGATGACAGAGGATGAGATGGCTGGATGGCATTACCGACTCGATGGACATGAGTTTGAGTAAACTCCAGGAGTTGGTGATGAACAGGGAACCCCAGTGTGCTGCAATACATGAGGTCACAAAGAGTCAGACACAACTGAGAAACTGAAGTGAACTGAACTGAACTGAATGTTAGGTGAATGTTATTTTTTTATGATTGTAACTCTATGAAAAGTTTTGAGCAAAGAATGGACACATTTTTCAAAATAGATATTGGGAAGATTTCTGTAACTGTCTTATGTTGAATTTACTTGAAGAGGAATTGTGGTATCACAGCAGAAAGACCAGATTAGTAATAAGTTTTTACAACAACAAAAGAGATTAGTCTTGATTTAGAATTATATCAGTGGAAATGCAATGAAGAGGACACACATGAAAGACATTGAGACAAGAATATTAGTTATTTTCATTAATATTTCTCTTTATTGCAGACTTTACTTTAATAATCAGCTAGAAGATACTTTCAATATGGCTTCTCAATGATCTCCATCCATTTAAGATTTTAATCAAGCAGTTACTGTCTGGTAATAAAATGACAGTTAATGTTATAATGATAAAGCCTTTCAAAGAGCTCTCATCAATGATTGAGTTGATGCTCAGTAATGAGTTGATCTCTATTTAATATACTGTGCTTAGTTTAATGAACTTTAATTTTTACCCTGGGCTGAGAGCCTTAAATCAAAGCCATGGCATTATGTCCTCACTGAAAAGTTTTTAAATTTTCCATAAATGTACATGCCACTGGGAAATTATCCTTCAGTGGGCACTTGGAGATTATCTCTGACTTTTTAAACTTTATAGTTTCCTTGTTTAAGCACTATCTAAATTATCAGTTGTTCACCAAACACTTCAAAGATTTTACAGTTAAAGGAGATAAAGCATATTGTCTCAAAATTTCTAGGATAATAAAGGACAAATCATGAAATGCAATATTAAAAATGAGACTAAAATGTAATATAATAGCATTTTTTCAGATAAAATTGAGTGCAAAATGAAAGTATGTAACTCAAACAGTTAAGGCATATTTGGATTATAGTCCTTTGCAGCTCTGTCTATCTATCCATCTACTCATCACTAGACAGATACTTATCTATATATTTGTTCACAAGTTAATAATGTCTACAAGACACTGATCTTTATACATTTAGTCATTTCTAAAAGATGTAAATAATAACAAGTGGGAGAGAGAACTATTTAAAGATTCCTGTTATTTGTATATATTTTGTTTCATAGGACATAATGAAAACTATACTAACATTAGTGAAATTCTTCATAAGGAAAGGGAACAATTACCTATCATTCAAATTGCTTTCATTTGGGGCGGTCCTAAGATGGCGGAGGAATAGGACGGGGAGACCACTTTCTCCTTCACAAGTTCATCAAAAGAACATTTCAACGCTGAGCAAACTCCACAAAACAACTTCTGAATGCTGGCAGAGGACATCAGGCACCCAGAAAAGCAGATCATTGTCTTCAAAAACAGGTAGGAAAAAATATAAAAGACGAAAAAAGAGACAAAGGAGGTGGGGAGGGAGGTCCATTCCAGGAAGCGAATCACGTCCCAGGAAGGGAATCTTAAGTAGAGAGGTTTCCAAACACCAAGAAACACTCTCCCTGCCGAGTCTGTGGAGAGCCTTGGAAGCACAGAGGGCAACATTACAGGAAGGAAAAATAAATAAATAATGAAAACCAACAGATTACAAGCCCAACAGTAACTCCCCCAGCGGAAAAGCAGTGCAGACGCCTGCATCTGCCCCTAGCAAGTGGGGGCAGGGCAGGGAGGCGAAGGAGGTGCGGGCTGCAGTGCTTTTTACGAATCAGGCAGGAATGCCCCACGTGTAACCAGAACGAACTAACTTGGGCTAGCAAACCAGACTGTGGGATAGCTACCACGTGAAAAGCTTGAACATAAGGCAATGCCAGGACAGCGCACAGAACAAAGGATGGAAAGGAAATAGCCGGCTGCAGACCATCCCCCACCGGGGACAGGTAGCCAGAGCCGTAAGGGCTGGAAGCGGGCAATCGCAGCCCCAGAGAGACTTTACCTACCAAGCTGCAAGCAGGCTTCTTTGCTAAGACTTCGGGGGTTTTGGACAGTCACCATCTGCCTCATAAGGGGTGCCAGCGGTACACCCAGAAAACTGAGCAGCAAAGACAGGAAAGGCGATAAGTCACAGCAACTATGCTTACCAAACACCTGAGCTACTCGGACCTGGGAAGGGCACAAAACGCAGTCCCAACCGAATCTGCACCTCTGAGGGCTACCTGAGCGCCGAAGCTGAGCGGCTTAGACTGGGGAGGTGCATGCAGCCTAGAGCCGCCGGCCTCAGACAATTCCTGGTGGAGCAACATAGAGCCTGAGCGGTTTGTGCGCCGTGAGCATGGGCAGGCCCAGCAGGGCTGAGACACTGCGTGCACACCACAGTGTTATTTGTTTGCAGCATCCCTCCCTCCCCACAGCACGACTGAACAAGTGAGCCTAAAAAAAAGTGTCCACCACCACCTCCCCTGTGTCAGGACGGAAATCAGATACTGAAGAGACCAGCAAACAGAAGAAGTTAAACAGAGGGAACCGCCTTGGAAGTGACCCCACACTGCCCACAACACCAGAGAAAGGGCCAGATATATCTTTACTATTTTTACGATCATTCTTGTTTTTTTGTTTTTGTTTTTTTTTTTTTTTATTGTTTTTTGTTGATGTTGTTGTGTGGTTGTTTTTTCTTCTTCTTTTCTTTTTTCTAACTTTTTAAAATTGTTAAGTCCATTTCTCCTTTAATTTTTATTTCTATAACCTACTATTACTTTTCAAAAAAAAAAAAAAAAGACCCTATTTTTTAAAGCAAACACCATATATAGTCTATGTGTGGTTGTTGTTGGTGTTTTTTAATAATTCTTGTGGCTTCTTTTTTTCTTCTTATTTTCTTTAATATTGTATTTTTGAAAATCCAACCTCTACTGTAGATTTTTAATCTTTGCTTTTTGGTTTTTGTTGTCAATTTTGTACATTTAAAAACCCAAACTTCACTACCCAATTTTATCTGAGAGCGAGATTACTGGCTTGACCACTCTCTCCTCTTTTGGACTCTCCTTTTTCTCCACCAGGTGACCTCTATCTCTTCCCTCCCCCTTCTCCTCTCTACCCAACTCTGGGAATCTCTGTATGTTCCAGATGGTGGAGAACACCTAAGGAACTGGTTACTGGCTGGATTTGTCTCTCTCCTTATCATTTCCCTCTTTTATCCTCCTGGCCACCTCTGTCTACTTCCTCCCTCTCCTTTTCCCTGTATAACTCCGTGAATACCTCTGAGTGGTCCAGACTGTGGAGCACACATAAGGAAGTGATTACTGGCTAGCTTGCTCTCTCCTCTTTTGATCCCACCCCATCTCATTCCAGTCACCTCTAACTACCCCCTCCCTCTTCTCTTCTCCATGTAACTGAGTGAACCTCTCTGGGTGTCCCTCAATGTGGAGAAACTTTTCATCTTTAACCTAGATGTTTCATCATCAGTGCTGTATAGATGGAGAAGTCTTGAGGCTACTGTAAAAATAAAACTGAAAACCAGAAGCATGAGGCTTTAAGTCGAAATCCTGAGAACATCAGAGAACTCCTGAATCCAGGGAACGTTAATCAATAGGAGCTCATCAAATGCCTCCATACCTACACTGAAACCAAGCACCACCAAAGGGCCAACAAGTTCCAGAACAAGACATACCATGCAAATTCTCCAGCAACACAGGAACACACACCTGAGCTTCAATATACAGGCAGCTCAAAGTTACTCCAAACCATTGATGTCTCATAACCCATTACTGGTCACTCCACTGCACTCCAGAGAGAAGAAATCCAGCTCCACCCACCAGAACTCCAACACAAGCCTCCCTAACTAAGAAACCTTGACAAGCCACTGATACAACCCCACCCACAGTGAGGAAGCTCCATAATAAGGAGAACTCCACAAATTCCCAGAATATAGAAAGGCCACCCCAAATGCAGCAATATAACCAAGATGAAGAGACAGAGGAATACTCAGCAGGTAAAGGTACAGGAGAAATGCCAACCAAACCAAACAAAAGAGGAAGAGATAGGGAATCTACCTGAGAAAGAATTCTGAATATTGATAGTGAAAATGATCCAAAATCTTCAAATAAAAATGGAATCACAGATAAACAGCCTGGAGACAAGGATTGAGATGATGCAAGGAAAGTTTAACAAGGACCTAGAAGAAATAAAAAAGAGTCAATATATAATGAATAACACAATAAATGAGATCAGAAACATTCTGGAGGCAACAAATAGTAGAATAAAGGAGGCAGAAAATAGGATTAGTGAAATAGAAGATAGAATGGTAGAAATAAATGAATCAGAGAGGAAAAAAGAAAAACGAATTAAAAGAAATGAGGACAATCTCAGAGACCTCCAGGACAATATGAAACGCTCCAACATTCGAATTATAGGAGTCCTAGAAGAAGAAGACAAAAAGAAAGACCATGAGAAAATACTTGAGGAGATAATAGTTGAAAACTTCCCTAAAATGGGGAAGGATATTTTCATCCAAGTCCAAGAAACCGAGAGAGTTCCAAATAGGATAAACCCAAGACAAAACACCCCAAGACACATATTAATCAAATTAACAAAGATCAAACACAAAGAACAAATATTAAAAGCAGCAAGGGAAAAACAACAAATAACACACAAGGGGATTCCCATAAGGATAACAGCTGATCTTTCAATAGAAACTCTTCAGTCCAGAAGGGAATGGCAAGACATACTTAAAGTGTTGAAAGAAAATAACCTACACCCCAGATTACTGTACCCAGCAAGGATCTCATTCAAATATGAAGGAGAAATCAAAAGCTTTACAGACAAGCAAAAGTTGAGAGCATTCAGCACCACCAAACCAGCTCTCCAATAAATGCTAAAGGATATTCTCTAGACAGGAAACACAAAAAGGGTGTATAAATCCGAACCCAAAACAATAAAGTAAATGGCAACGGGGTCATACTTATCAATAATTACCTTAAACATAAATGGGTTGAATGCCCCAACCAAAAGGCAAAGACTGGCTGAATGGATACAAAAACAAGACCTCTATATATGCTGCCTACAAGAGACCCACCTCAAAACAAGGGACACATACAGACTGAAAGTGAAGGGCTGGAAAAAGACATATCACGCAAATAGAGACCAAAAGAAAGCAGGAGTGGCAATACTCATTTCCGATAAAATAGACTTTAAAACAAAGGCT
Organism: Capricornis sumatraensis; assembly: GCF_032405125.1. Lineage (NCBI taxonomy): Eukaryota > Metazoa > Chordata > Mammalia > Artiodactyla > Bovidae > Capricornis > Capricornis sumatraensis. Next base: position 101,114,197 of record NC_091074.1, on the reverse strand, counting down.
GTGAAAAGAGACAAAGACCACTACATAATGATCAAAGGATCAATCCAAGAGGAAGATACAACAAGTATAAATATATATGCACCCAGTATACGAACACCGCAAAATGTAAGACAAATGCTAACAAGTATGAAAGGGAAAAAAAACAACAACACAATAATAGCGCGAGACTTTAATACCCCACTCACACCTATGGACAGATCAACTAAACAGAAAATTAACAAAGAAACACAAACTTTAAATGATACAATAGACCAGTTAGACCTAGTTGATATCTATAGGACATTTCACCCCAAAACAATGAATTTCACCTTTTTCTCAAGTGCTCACGGAACCTTCTCCAGGATAGATCCCATCCTGGTCCATAAATCTAACCTTGATAAATTCAAAAAAATCGAAATCATTCCAAGCATCTTTTCTGACCACAATGCAGTAAGATTAGATCTCAATTACAGGAGAAAAACTATTAAAAATTCCAACATATGGAGGCTGAAAAACATGCTTCTGAATAACCAACAAATCACAGAAGAAATAAAAAAAGAAATCAAAATATGCATGGAAACTAATGAAAATGAAAACACAACAACCCAAAACCTGTGGGACACTATAAAAACAGTGCTAAGAGGAAAGTTCATAGCAATAGAGGCATACCTCAAGAAACAAGAAAAAAGTCAAATAAGTAACCTAACTCTACAACTAAAGCAACTAGAAAAGGAAGAAATGGAGAACCCCAGGGTTAGTAAAAGAGAAGAAATCTTAAAAGTTAGGGCAGAAATAAATGCAAAAGAAACAAAAGAGACCATAGCAAAAATCAACAAAGCCAAAAGCTGGTTCTTTGAAAGGATAAATGGAATTGACAAACCATTAGCCAGACTCATCAAGAAACAAAGGGAGAAAAATCAAATCAATAAAATTAGAAATGAAAATGGAGAGATCACAACAGACAACACAGAAATACAAAGGATCATAAGAGACTACTATCAGCAGTTGTATGCCAATACAATGGACAACGTGGAAGAAATGGACAAATTCTTAGAAAAGTACAACTTTCCAAAACTGAGCCAGGAAGAAATAGACAATCTTAACAGACCCATCACAAGCATGGACATTGAAACTGTAATCAGAAATCTTCCAGCAAACAAAAGCCCAGGTCCAGACAGCTTCACAGCTGAATTCTACCAAAAATTTTGAGAAGAGCTAACACCTATCCTACTCAAACTCTTCCAGAAAATTGCAGAGGAAGGTAAACTTCCAAAATCATTCTATGAGGCCACCATCACCCTAATACCAAAACCTGACAAAGATGCCACAAAAAAAAGAAAACTACAGGCCAATATCACTGATGAACATAGATGCAAAAATCCTCAACAAATTTCTAGCAATCAGAATCCAACAACACATTAAAAAGATCATACACCATGACCAAGTGGGCTTTATCCCAGGGATGCAAGGATTCTTCAATATCCGCAAATCAGTCAATGTAATTCACCACATTAACAAATTGAAAAATAAAAGCCATATGATTATCTCAATAGATGCAGAGAAGGCCTTTGACAAAATTCAACATCCATTTGTGATAGAAACTCTCCAGAAAGCAGGAATAGAATGAACATACCTCAACATAATAAAAGCTATATATGACACACCCACAGCAAACATTATCCTCAATGGTGAAAAATTGAAAGCATTTCCCCTAAAGTCAGGAACAAGACAAGGGTGCCCACTTTCACCGCTACTATTCAACATAGTTCTGGAAGTTTTGGCCACAGCAATCAGTGCAGAAAAAGAAATAAAAGGAACCCAAATTGGAAAAGAAGAAGTAAAACTCTCACTGTTTGCAGATGACATGATCCTCTACATAAAAAACCCTAAAGACTCCACCAGAAAATTACTAGAGCTAATCAATGAATATAGTAAAGTTTCAGGATATAAAATCAACACACAGAAATCCCTTGCATTCCTATACACTAATAATGAGAAAGTAGAAAAAGAAATTAAGGAAACAATTCCATTCACCATTGCAATGAAAAGAATAAAATACTTAGGAATATATCTACCTAAAGAAACAAAAGACCTTTATATAGAAAACTATAAAATACTGGTGAAAGAAATCAAAGAGGACACTAATAGATGGAGAAATATACCATGATCATGGATCGGAAGAATCAATATAGTGAAAATGAATATACTACCCAAAGCAATCTACAGATTCAGTGCAATACCTATCAAGCTACCAGCAGTATTTTTAACAGAGCTAGAACAAATAATTTCAAGATTTGTATGGAAATACAAAAAACCTCGAATAGCCAAAGCAATCTTGAGAAAGAAGAATGGAACTGGAGGAATCAACTTGTCTGACTTCAGGCTCTACTATAAAGCCACCGTCATCAAGACAGTATGGTACTGGCACAAAGACAGACATATAGATCAATGGAACAAAATAGAAAGCCCAGAGATAAATCCACACACATATGGACACCTTATCTTTGACAAAGGAGGCAAGAATATACAATGGGGTAAAGACAATCTCTTTAACAAGTGGTGCTGGGAAACCTGGGCAACCACTTGTAAAAGAATGAAACTAGATCACTTTCTAACACTGCACACAAAAATAAACTCAAAATGGATTAAAGATCTAAATGTAAGACCAGAAACTATAAAACTCCTAGAGGAGAACATAGGCAAAACACTCTCAGACATAAATCACAGCAGGATCCTCTATGATCCACCTCCCAGAATTCTGGAAATAAAAGCAAAAATAAACAAATGGGATCTAATTAAAATTAAAAGCTTCTACACAACAAAGGAAAATATAAGCAAGGTGAAAACACAGCCTTCTGAATGGGAGAAAATAATAGCAAATGAAGCAACTAACAAACAACTAGTCTCAAAAATATACAAGCAACTTATGCAGCTCAATTCCAGAAAAATAAACGACCTAATCAAAAAATGGGCCAAAGAACTAAATAGACATTTCTCCAAAGAAGACATACGGATGGCTAACAAACACATGAAAAGACGCTCAACATCACTCATTATTAGAGAAATGCAAATCAAGACCACAATGATGTACCACTTCATACCAGTCAGAATGGCTGCGATCCAAAAGTCTGCAAGCAATAAAGGCTGGAGAGGGTGTGGAGAAAAAGGAACCCTCTTACACTGTTGGTTGGAATGCAAACTAATACAGCCACTATGGAGAACAGTGTGGAGATTCCTTAAAAATTGCAAATAGAACTGCCTTATGACCCAGCAATCCCACTGCTGGGCATACACACCAAGGAAACCAGAATTGAAAGAGACACATGTACCCTAATGTTCATCACAGCTCTGTTTATAATAGTCAGGACATGGAAACAACCTAGATGTCCATCAGCAGATGAATGGCTAAGAAAGCAGTGGTACATATACACAATGGAGTATTACTCAGCCATTAAAAAGAATTCATTTGAATCAGTTCTAATGAGGTGGATGAAACTGGAGCTGATAATACAGAGTGAAATAAGCCAGAAAGAAAAACACATATATATGGAATACTAATACATATACTAACACATATATATGGAATTTAGAAAGATGGTAATGATGACCCTGTATGCGAGACAGCAAAAGAGACACAGATGTGTAGAGCGGACTTTTGGACTCTGAGGGAGAGGGAGAGGGTGGGATGAATTGGGAAAATGGCATTGAAACATATATACTATCATGTAAGAAATGAATCACCAGTCTATGTTTGATGCAGGATACAGGATGCTTGGGGCTGATGCACGGGGAGGATCCAGAGAGATGATATGGGGTGCGAGGTGTAAGGGGGGTTCATATTTGGGAACTCATGTACACCCGTGGTGGATTCATGTCAGTGTATGGCGAAACAAATACAGTATTGTAAAGTAAAATAAATTTTTTTTAAAAATTGCTTTCATTTGGCAATGTTCTTTTATTGTCCAAGTGAATATGTAAGTTTTAGTTATAAAATTATTTTAAATATAATATTCTTTCTCCTAGTGTTTCTATTTTAATATTTTCTCTGTTGCAGTATTACCTCAGTATGTGTACATGTTATTAGCTGTGCAATATCCCATTTTAAGTATTTTCTTATTATCCTTAGTGAAAAATGGCCCTTGGATATCCTGAAATAAACATCTTTATGTACGGAGAATAATTTTTTCCTTTGGTATATTTTAAAAGTCTATCTTAGAATATTTTATCATAAATCAAGTAGCATGATATTTAACACACCTGTCTAATCTGTTTTGTATCATAGGGAATTTGGGGCCAAATCTTTTCCACATCTAGACATAGCTCAAGATATATATTTTGCAAACTATTTTCTGAGTAATTTCAGAAATACTAGCTTTTTCAAAGAAAAAAGTGTGCATCCAGACTTTGTAACATGTTTTTAAGAAAACTGCTCTATCCTGATATATGACTTCATATTAACAAATATTTTGGGTTAAATATTCTAGACCTACAGAGGCTGTTTCTACTGACCAAGGGCTTAAACATAATCTATTTCTCCAAGAAAATGAAGCTTCTAATAAGGAACCTAAAATAAAAATGTATTATCATTTCTTTCGGCACTTGAGGGGAAACAATAGAACAGCTCAGAGATTTAGCTGTTAAAAATGGCTTCTTTGAAAAAGCAGCCACTACTTTTCATGAAGATAATGTGACATTTTAAAAGCAGCCCAATATATAGGCTACAGAAGAAAGAGTCCCAATGGAAAAATCGTGATTGTCTCATAAATTAAATATTTCCTAAATGCAATTCAGTTCTCTTCCTACTAATAAAAATAGGAACCGCTTTAAAGTTTAAGTCCAGGGCATAAATTACAACAACATTAAAGATGGCTTTTGTGGTCCACTGAACCAAGGAATATTTGGGGTTAAGGAATTGTAACTTTGTCAACAGAACTTACAGAGATGTGTAAGCTACTGAAATATTTTGCTTTATTTGATTTGAGGGCTTCTCATGATCACTTATACCTCAAAAAAAAGTTAGACTCCAATAAATGATTTTGTCTTTCTACCACCACAAATGTACTGAATAACTGTCAATTTTTTATTCATCTTGTGGGTTGAGAAATCAATCCATGTTCTAGGTATTGAATAGATTATTCAAATTAGATTCCTATTTTCAAAGCTATAAAACATGAGCTTTTAACAATCATTAAGACTTCAGTCAGTGTCACCTCCCACACTGCTGGCTAAGATTCCACAGCTTACATTAGCTTTGTTAGCTTGGCATGAGTGTAAAGGCTATATTCTACTTAATTACAGAATGAAAAGCTTACTATAAAAGCTCATCTATTTTCCTTTGTTGTGCAGAAGCTTTTAATTTTAATTAGATCCCATTTGTTTATTTTTGCTTTTATTTCCAGAATTCTGGGAGGTGGATCATAGAGGATCCTGCTGTGATTTATGTCTGAGAGTGTTTTGCCTATGTTCTCTTCTAGGAGTTTTATAGTTTCTGGTCTTACATTTAGATCTTTAATCCATTTTGAGTTTATTTTTGTGTGCGGTGTTAGAAAGTGATCTAGTTTCATTCTTTTACAAGTGGTTGACCAGTTTTCCCAGCACCACTTGTTAAGGAGATTGTCTTTACTCCATTGTATATTCTTGCCTCCTTTGTCAAAGATAAGGTGTCCATATGTGTGGATTTCTCTCTGGGCTTTCTATTTTGTTCCATTGATCTATATGTCTGTCTTTGTGCCAGTACCATACTGTTTTGATGACTGTGGCTTTGTAGTAGAGCCTGAAGTCAGGCAAGTTGATTCCTCCAGTTCCATTCTTCTTTCTCAAGATTGCTTTGGCAATTCGAGGTTTTTTGTATTTCCATACAAATCTTGAAAGGAAAATATAAGCAAGGTGAAAAGATAGCCTTCTGAATGGGAGAAAATAATAGCGAATGAAGCAACTGACAAACAACTAATCTCAAAAATATACAAGCAACTTATGCAGCTCAACTCCAGAAAAATAAACGACCCAATCAAAAAATGGGCCAAAGAACTAAATAGACATTTCTCCAAAGAAGACATACGGATGGCTAACAAACACATGAAAAGATGCTCAACATCACTCATTATCAGAGAAATGCAAATCAAAACCACAATGAGGTACCACTTCACACCAGTCAGAATGGCTGTGATCCAAAAATCTGCAAGCAATAAATGCTGGAGAGGGTGTGGAGAAAAGGGAACCCTCCTACACTGTTGGTGGGAATGCAAACTAGTACAGCCACTATGGAGAACAGTGTGGAGATTCCTTAAAAAATTGCAAATAGAACTACCTTATGACCCAGCAATCCCACTGCTGGGCATACACACCGAGGAAACCAGAATTGAAAGAGACACATGTACCCCAGTGTTCATCGCAGCACTGTTTATAATAGCCAGGACATGGAAACAACCTAGATGTCCATCAGCAGATGAATGGATAAGAAAGCAGTGGTACATGTACACAATGGAGTATTACTCAGCCGTTAAAAAGAATTCATTTGAATCAGTTCTGATGAGGTGGATGAAACTGGAGCCGATTATACAGAGTGAAGTAAGCCAGAAAGAAAAACACCAATACAGTATACTAACACATATATATGGAATTTAGAAAGATGGCAATGACGACCCTGTATGCAAGACAGGAAAAAAGACACAGCTGTGTATAACGGACTTTTGGACTCAGAGAGAGAGGGAGAGGGTGGGATGATTTGGGAGAATGGCATTCTATCATGTATACTATCATGTAAGAATTGAATCGCCAGTCTATGTCTGACGCAGGATACAGCATGCTTGGGGCTGGTGCATGGGGATGACCCACAGAGATGTTATGGGAAGGGAGGTGGGAGGGGGGTTCATGTTTGGGAACACATGTAAGAATTAAAGATTTTAAAATTTTAAAAAAAATAAAGTAAGTTGTTTGCTTTAAATAAATAAATAAATAAATGTTCCACGGGGCGGGGGTGGGGGGGTGGGGGGAAGCTCATCTAAGGTGGCTAATCAAGCTCTGATACATATGAATAGTGAGCTTAAAGTTTCCTGAAAAAGGCGGGAGATTTACACCGGTACATATTTTACATTATGTACGACCTCTCTGACCTTAAAATGGGCAGTAGATCCCATTCTCTCCACATTTCCCAGTCAGGATCCAACCTCCTACTACAAACTGAATAGGCAGGCCATCATATAAGTAGACATTGTGATTTCCTTCTGAGAAACTAACCATGAACCATCCTGTGCTACTTAGAAAGATGTTGACTATGCAAATCAAGAATTTCTTATTCCAGAATACATTTACCATCTAACTATATAACTGTAACTCATGGTGTGATGGGGAAGAATGAGGGAAAAGATGCTTCTAGGTTTGGGTTTTTACTTTGAATCTTTAAGGAATCCTTGAGATACACTGATATGTTCTTATTTCTGCATCAAGTCTATTGGCTCAGACTCTAAAATGATGGATTTTCTAGGTCAGTTACTCATAAAGAAAGGGGAATGGCTTTAAGTGTAGTAGCAATGATAACAAAATACAATCACCATCCTATAGTTTGGAAACCAAACTCAGTTCTTAAACTGAATTTTTTTTCTCATCTGTCTTTTTCTCTCTCTCCCTTTTGAAATTACTTATCATAAAACCTAAATGCCAGAGCCCTCTATTCTTACTACCTGGATACAAAGTCCAGCTTCATTGTTCTTTAGTTGTTTGACTTCGGTCCATTGCATAAACCCTTTTTACCTCAGTTTACCTGTCTTGACAATGGCCATAATTATACTCATTCAAAGGACTACTGTGAGAATTGAATGTGTAGATATACAAATAATTCAAAACAATATATAGTGAAAGTGAAAGTTGCTCAGTCATGTCCAACTCTTTGCGACCCCCATGGACTATACAGTCCATGAAATTCTCCAGGCCAGAATACTAAAGTGGATAGCCTTTCCCTTCTCCAGGAGATCCTCCCAACCCAGAGATAGAACCCAGATCTCCTTCATTGCAGGCAGATTTTTTGCCAGCTGAGCCACAAGGGAAGCCCAAGAATACTGGAGTGGGTAGCCTATCCCTTCTCCAGAGGATCTTCCTGACCCAGGAATCAAACTGGGGTCTCCTGCATTGCAAGCAGATTCTTTAACAACTGAGCTATCAGGGAAGCCCAAACAATATACATACTTTGGCGTATAATAGTAGCATCTAACCTGCCCAGGTGGCTTAGCAGTAAAGAACCACCTGCCGGTGCAGGATATGCAAAGGACTTGAGTTTCATCCCTGGGTCAGGAAGACTCCCTGGAGTAGAAAATGGGAGCCCATTCCAGTATTCTTGCCTGGAAAATGCCATGGAAAGGAACCTGGCCTGGCCATGAGGTCAAGAATCAGACATGACTGAGCACACACAAGACACATGATATAACCTGCCCAATAAATGTCACTATTATTATGACTTAGCATTTTTCAGTGAAGTTCCACTTGTGACCTTTAAGACAGGAAAGCCTATTAAAATTTAACTCACAGGAAATTTCTAAAGTGGAAGAATTTATGGTCCCTGGAATTCTGGTTATGGAGGCATTTCGGAAGAAATATTATAAAAAAAGGGTCCTCCCTGTTAAAACACAAATCCATTGAAGGATTGAATTGGAAAAAATATATAGAAATAGCATTTATGCTGCTAAAGAAGTAAATAGTTAAATTACTAAATTCTTCTTCCCAGAATATCTTAACTGTATACGTATCACATTAAACTTACTATCAGAATTTGTGTACTTCAGGAGGGACATTAACTATGTTAATTCTCAGGTTGCTGTTTGACAGGACATTTTAATTGAACCATGCATAACATGCCACAGAAAATTGTAACTGGTGCTCTTGGTCCTCTGTTATACCACAGTACTCTCAAAAGTAAACCAGTAAATTTTTCTCAGTGTGATAAATATTAGAGAGGATAAGAGGATAACAAATTATGTGCATATATGAATGCTTGTGTGTATGTGTGATAGAAATATCAGGCACTGAGCAGTATAATTTGCTAATAGTAAAAGGTGTGGGGTGCTAAAACAGTAAGCCTGTTGCAAAAAAACATGTATTTTTTTAGAGCAGGCAAGAACAATGTCCTTTGAATATATAAGGGCAATTAACAGTTCCACTCAAATACAATATCCTGCTAAAAGGCCACAGAGTGAGTAGTAAGTAGATGCAGATGCTTTTAAAGACAGTGTGAAACACATTTTACTGTAGTTGTTATTGCCTGGCAATTATGCTGACTTGTTTAGTGTTGCTTTCAGTCTTCTTCTTCTTCTTCTTCTTTTTTTTTTTTTTTTTTTAATTCCTTAATGGAATGTGAATGTTCCAATGTTCAAAAAGTGCTGCAAAGCACAAAAGGGTCAAAAACTCCCACTATAGCAGGAATACAATACACACACACACAAACAAATGTAACTTGAGTCAGAAGACTTGCCTTCCACCTGTAAGTAACCAGTTTTGGATCCCCCATCATGCAGCTTAAGATCTCCCTAAGCTGAGGCATGCCAAGCTGTGCCAAGTCACTTCAGTCGTGTCCAACTCTTTGCGACCCCATGGAATTTAGCCCACCAGGCTCCTCTGTCCATGGGATTCTCCAGGCAAGAATACTGGAGTGGGTTGCTGTGCCCTCCTCCAGGGGATTTTTCTGACTCAGGCATCAAACCCTTGTCTCTTCTCTTGAATTGACAGAAGGGTTCTTTACCACTAGCACCACCTGGGAAGCTGAGGCATGACAATCAGTAAAATTATGATAATACCTCCTGGATAGCAAGATCTTTGTAAAATAAAATAACTTTTTAAAATTTTATTTGTAAATTTGTAAAATAAAATTTACTGCCTATTAAAGAGCTTTGGGGTAAAAAAATAAATAAATAAAACAAATACAAATATTTAAAAAGAAAAGATTCCCAGAGTTCTGAAAGTGGAAATCTTTGGGAGTGGGGCATACAACATAGCTGCAGAAGAATAAGAAGAGATGTATGAACTATGGGGCTTGAATTGTAAAGGGCAAGTAGCAGGAGCCTACTCAGCTGGCATATTAAAAGCTAACAAGGACCAGTCTTGGAAACCAAGTAGAAGGAGTTGTATGTGTCACAGTTTTGTCAAAAGCTGACTGCCCCATCTCATGGGCTATTGCAGCAATTGTATCAAAAACCAGATGCTTGGCCAACCTCCTACTTAAAAAAAAATTCCTAAAACTGAACTAACTGGAATACATGACCAGAATAGGTAACAGATGGGTTATTCAATTGCACACTTGAAGAATTTATGATATAGAACAATTCCAGTTATTTTTTCTATCAATGCATATTCTATTCCTAAGGGTATCCAGAGAGTATATTCAAAGATCCTGAGGGGAAAACTTATGTTGTTTCATTTTAGATTACATAAGGCAAATAAATGGTAGCCCGATTACAATCTTTAAAATACTTGAGATTAGATATCTGTTTTTGTTCAGTCGCTAATTCAGGACCGACTCTTCAACACCCACGCACAGCAGTACACCAGGCTTTTTTGTCCATCACTGTCTCCCTGAGTTTGCTCAAACTTATGTCCATTAAGTCAGTGATGCCACCAGCCCATCTCATCCTCTGTCACCCCCTTTTCCTCTTGCCCTCAATCTTTTCCAGCATCAGGGTCTTTTCCAATGGGTCAGCACTTTGCATCAGGTGGCTGAAGTATTGAAGCTTCAGCATCAATCCTTCCAATGAATATTCAGGGTTGATTTCCTTTAGGATTGACTGGTTTGATCTCCTTGCCGTCCAAGGGACTCTCAAGAGTTTTATCTAACACCACAGTTCGAAAGCATCAATTCTTCAGCATTCAGGCTTCTTTATGGTCCAGATCTTACATCCATGCATGACTACTGGAAAAACCATAGCTTTGACTATATGGACCTTTGCCAGAAAAGTGATGTCTCTGCTTTTTAAAACACTGTCTAGGATTGATCTGTTCTTCCAAGGAGCAAGTGTCTTTTAATTTTGTGGCTACACTCACCATCTGCATTGATTTTGGAGGCCAATAAAATGAAATGTAACACTGTTTCTGTATTTTCCCCATCTATTTGCCATATAGTGATGGGACTAGATGCCATGATCTTGGTTTTTGAATATTGAGATTTATGCCAGCTTTTTCTCTCCTCCTTCACCCTCATTAAGAGGCTCTTCAGTTCCTCTTAACTTACACCAGTAGAGTGGTATTCTCTGCATATCTGAGGTTGTTGATATTTCTTTTTCTCTCCTGATTCCAGCTTGGGGTTTATTCAGCCCAGCTTTTTGCATGATGTTTAGTTCAGTTCAAATCAGTCACTCAGTCGTGTCCATCTCTTTGCGACCCCATGAATCACAGCACGCCAGGCCTCCCTGTCCATCACCATCACCCAGAGTTCATTCAGACTCACGTCCATCAAGTCCGTGATGCCATTCAGCCATCTCATCCTCTGTTGTCAACTTCTCCTCCTGCCCCCAATCCCTCCCAGAATCAAAGTCTTTTCCAATGAGTCAACTCTTCGCATGAGTTGGCCAAAGTACTGGAGCTTCAGCTTTAGCATCATTCCTTCCAAAGAAATCCCAGGGCTGATCTCCTTCAGAATGGACTGGTTGGATCTCCTTGCAGTCCAAGGGACTCTCAAGAGTCTTGTCCAACACCACAGTTCAAAAGCATCAATTCTTCAGCGCTCAGCCTTCTTCACAGTCCAACTCTTACATCCATAAATGACCACAGGAAAAACCATAGCCTTGACTAGACGGACCTTAGTCGGCAAAGTAATGTCTCTGCTTTTGTACTCTGCATATAAATTAAATAAGCAGGGAGACAATATATAGCTTTGATGTACTCCTTTCCTAATTTTGAATCATTCTGTTGTTCCATGTCCAGTTCTAACTGTTGCTTCTTGTCTACATACAGGTTTCTCAGGAGGCAGGTAAAGTGGCCTGATAATCCCACTTCCTTAAGAACATTCCACAATTTGCTGTGATCCACACAGTCAAAGGCTTTAGCATAGTCAATGAAGTTCAGAAGTAGATGTTTTTTTGAATTCCTTTGCTTTTTCTGTGATGCAACAAATGTTATCAATTTGACCTCTGGTTACTCTGCCTTTTCTAAATTCAGCTTGAACATCTGGAAATTCTCAGTTCACCTACTACTGAAGCCTAGTTTGAAGGATTTTGAGCATTATCTTGCTAGCATGTGAAATGGGTGCAATTGTGTGATAGTCTGAACATTCTTTGGCATTGCCCTTCTTTGGGATTGGAATGAAAACTGACCTTTTCCAGTCCTGTGGCCACTGCTGAGTTTTCCAAATTTGCTGGTATATTGAGTTCAGCGCTTTAACACATCTTCTTTTAGAATTTTAAATAGCTCAGTTGAGATTCCATCATCTCCACTAGTTCTGTTCATCATAATACTGCCTAAGGCCCACTTGACTTCACACTTCAGGATGTTTTGCTCCAGGTGAGTAATCACACCATTGTGTTTATCTAGATCACTAAGAACTTTAGTAGTTCTGTGTAGTCATACCACCTCTTCTTAATCTCTTCTGCTTCTGTTAGGTCCTTACTGTCCTTCATTATGCTCATCTTTGTGTGAAATGGTCCCTTGGTATCTCTAATTTTCTTGAAAAGAGTTCTAGTTTTTCTCATTCTGTTGCCTCATACATTTTTTTTTTTTTTTTTGGTATTGTTCACTTAATAAGGCTTTCTTATCTCTCCTTGATATTCTTTGGAACTCTGCGTTCAGTTGGAACATCATTTCCTTTTTTCTTCGCCTTTCATTTCTCTTCTTGTCTCAGCTATTCGGAAGGCCTCAGACAACCATTTTGCCTTTTTGCATTTCTTTTTCTTGGGGATGGTTTTGGTCACTGCCTCCAGTGCAGTGTTATGAACCTCCATCCACAGTTCTTCAGGCACTCTGTTTGTTAGATCTAATCCCTTGAATCGATTTGTCACTTCTGCTGTATATTTTAAGATTTGATTTAAGTCATACCTGAATGGCTTTGTGATTTTCTCTTCTTTCTTCAATTTGAGTCTGAGTTTTGCAACAAGAAGCTCATGATCTGAGCCAAGGTCAGCTCCAAGTCTTGTTTTTGCTGACTATACTGAGCTTTTTCATCTTGGGCTGCAAAGAAATAATCAATCTTATTTCAATATTGACCATCTGGTGATGTCTAATTTTAGAGTCATTTTTGTATTGTTGAAAGAGGGTGTTTGCAATGACCAGTGTGCTCTCTTGGCAAAACTCTGCTAGCCTTTGCCCTGCTTCATTTTGCATCCCAAAGCCAAACTTGCCTGTTACTCCAGGTATTTATTGACTTCCTACTTTTGCATTCTAATCCCCTATGATGAAAAGGACATCTTTTTGGGTGTTAGTTCTAGGTCTTCAAAGAACAATTCAGCTTCTTCAGCATTAATGGTCAGGGCATAGACTTGGATTACTGTGATGGTGAATGCTTTGCCTTGGAAATGAATACAAATCATTCTGTCATTTTTGAGATTGCACCCAAGTCTGTATTTCAGACTCTTGTTGACTGTGAAGGCTACTCCATTTCTTCTAAGGGATTCTTGCCCATAGTAGTAGATAAAATGGTCATCTGAATTAAATCCTCCCTTCCTGTCCATTTTAGTTTACTGATTTCTAAATTGTTGATGTTCACTCTCGCCATCTCCTGTTTGACCATATTCAGTTTACTTTGATTCATGGACCTAACATTCCAGGTTCTTATACAATATTTATCTTTACAGTTTCAGAATTTACTTTCACCATCAGAGACATCCACAACTGGGCATTGCTTCTACTTTGGCTCTGCCCGTTCATTGCTTCTGGAACTATTTCTCTACTCTTCACTGTTAGCATATTTGACACCTACCAACTAGCTAGGATCATCTTTCAGTTTCATATCTTTTTGCCTTTTCATATTGTTCATGGGGTTCTCAAGACAATAATACTGAAGTGATTTGCCATTTCCTTCTCCAGTGGACCCCATATTTTCAGAACTCTCCACAGTGACTTGTCTGTCTTGGGTGACCCTACATGGCATGGCTTATAGTTTCATTGAGTTACACAAAGCTGTGATCCTTGTGACCATTTTGTTTAGTTTTCTATGGTTGTGGTTTTTGTTCTGGAGGCCATGGGATTTAAGTTCTTGCCTCTTTGGTTTGCCCTCTGTTGGATGGGGATAAGAGGCTTATGCAAGCTTTCTGATGGGAGGGACTGGCTGTGGAGAAAACTGTGCCTTGCTCTGGTGGGCAGGGCCATGTTCTTTTTTTTTTTTTTTTTTAATTTTAAAATCTTTAATTCTTACATGTGTTCCCAAACATGAACCCCCCTCCCACCTCCCTCCGCATAACATCTCAGTGGGTCATCCCCATGCACCAACCCCAAGCATGCTGTATCCTGCGTCAGACATGGACTGGCAATTCAAATCTTACATGGTAGTATACATGATAGAATGCCATTCTCCCAAATCATCCCACCCTCTCCCTCTCCCGCTGAGTCCAAAAGTCCGTTATACACAGCTGTGTCTTTTTTCCTGTCTTGCATACAGGGTCGTCATTGCCATCTTTCTAAATTCCATATACATGTGTTAGTATACTGTATTGGTGTTTTTCTTTCTGGCTTACTTCACTCTGTATAATCGGCTCCAGTTTCATCCATCTCATCAGAACTGATTCAAATGAATTCTTTTTAATGGCTGAGTAATACTCCATTGTGTATATGTACCACTGCTTTCTTAGCCATTCATCTGCTGATGGACATCTAGGTTGTTTCCATGTCCTGGCTATTATAAACAGTGCTGTGATGAACATTGGGGTACACGTGTCTCTTTCAATTCTGGTTTCCTCGGTGTGTATGCCCAGCAGTGGGATTGCTGGGTCATAAGGTAGTTCTATTTGCAATTTTTTAAGGAATCTCCACACTGTTCTCCATAGTGGCTGTACTAGTTTGCATTCCCACCAACAGTGTAGGAGGGTTCCCTTTTCTCCACACCCTCTCCAGCATTTATTGCTTCCAGATTTTTGGATCGCAGCCATTCTGACTGGTGTGAAGTGGTACCTCATTGTGGTTTTGATTTGCATTTCTCTGATAATGAGTGATGTTGAGCATCTTTTCATGTGTTTGTTAGCCATCCGTATGTCTTCTTTGGAGAAAAGTCTATTTAGTTCTTTGGCCCATTTTTTGATTGGGTCATTTATTTTTCTGGAATTGAGCTGCATATGTTGCTTGTATATTTTTGAGATTAGTTGTTTGTCAGTTGCTTCATTTGCTATTATTTTCTCCCATTCAGAAGGCTGTGTTTTCACCTTGCTTATATTTTCCTTTGTTGTGCAGAAGCTTTTAATTTTAACTAGATCCCATTTGTTTATTTTTGCTTTTATTTCCAGAATTCTGGGAGGTGGATCATAGAGGATCCTGCTGTGATTTATGTCTGAGAGTGTTTTGCCTATGTTCTCCTCTAGGAGTTTTATAGTTTCTGGTCTTACATTTAGATCTTTAATCCATTTTGAGTTTATTTTTGTGTGCGGTGTTAGAAAGTGATCTAGTTTCATTCTTTTACAAGTGGTTGACCAGTTTTCCCAGCACCACTTGTTAAAGAGATTGTCTTTACTCCATTGTATATTCTTGCCTCCTTTGTCAAAGATAAGGTGTCCATATGTGTGTGGATTTATCTCTGGGCTTTCTATTTTGTTCCATTGATCTATATGTCTGTCTTTGTGCCAGTACCATACTGTTTTGATGACTGTGGCTTTGTAGTAGAGCCTGAAGTCAGGCAAGTTGATTCCTGGAATTTTTGGCCACAGCAATCAGAGCAGAAAAAGAAATAAAAGGAATCCAAATTGGAAAAGAAGAAGTAAAGCTCTCACTGTTTGCAGATGACATGATCCTCTACATGGAAAACCCTAAAGACTCCACCAGAAAATTACTAGAGCTCATCAATGAATATAGTAAAGTTGCAGGATATAAAATCAACACACAGAAATCCCTTGCATTCCTATACACTAATAATGAGAAAGTAGAAAAAGAAATTAAGGAAACAATTCCATTCACCATTGCAACGAAAAGAATAAAATACTTAGGAATATATCTACCCAAAGAAACTAAAGACCTATATATAGAAAACTATAAAACACTGATGAAAGAAATCAAAGAGGACACTAATAGATGGAGAAATATACCATGTTCATGGATTGGAAGAATCAATATAGTGAAAATGATTATAGTACCCAAAGCAATTTACAAATTCAATGCAATCCCTATCAAGCTACCAGCCATATTTTTCACAGAACTAGAACAAATAATTTCAAGATTTGTATGGAAATACAAAAAACCTCGAATTGCCAAAGCAATCTTGAGAAAGAAGAATGGAACTGGAGGGCCATGTTATTTAATCCAAGTTTCTGCTGGGGTTGTGCTCCCTCCCTACAGTTTAGCCTGAGGTGACCCAGACCTGGAGTCTACAGTCTCTGCGGTAGGGCTTCAGCCTCTGTGGTTGTGCTAATGGTGACCTCCTCCATGAGGGTTTATGCCAACATGCCATGTTCTTCAGGACTACTGCTGCCAGTGCCCCTGATCATGTGGCAGGCCACTGTCGACCCATGCCTCCACAAAAGACTCCCAAACACTCACAGGCAAATCTGGCTCATTCTCTTGTGGAGTCACTGCTGTCTTATCCTAGTCCTTGTGCACACAAAGTTTTGTTTGTGTCATCCAAGAATCTCTGTCTCCCAGTCCTGTGGAAGTTCTATAATCAAATCCCACTGACCTTCAGTTTGAGATTTACTGGAGGTTCCCAGTTCCTTTGACGATCCTCAAATTGGGAAGTCTGATGTGAGGCCTAGAAACTTCACAAAAATTCAAGAACTCCCTTGATATAATTGTTCTCCAGTTTGTGGGTCACCCACCTGCCTGCACTATTGTAGGGCTAATGGCAACCTCCTCCATGGGGACCTTATACCACGTGCCATGCCTCCCTGGACTGCTGCTTCCAGTACCCCTGTCCCCATGGCAGGCTACTGCTGACCCACACCTTCAGAGGAAACCTTCAAACACTCACAGGCAGGTCTGCCTCAGTCTCTTGTGGGGCCATTGCTTCTTTCCCTGGGTCCTGGTTTATGCAAGGTTTGGTTCTGCCCGCCAAGAGTCTCTAGCAGGTATAGGATTTGATTTTAACATGATTGCACCCCTCCTACCCATCTTGTTGCACTTTCTCCTTTTCCTTTGAAGAGGTATATCTTTTTTTGGTGGATTCCAGCATCCTCCTGCCAATTGTTGTTTAGCAACTAGCTGCAAATTTGGTGTTCTCGCAGAAGATGAGCACATGTCCTTCTACTTTGCCATCTTAGATAACAATTATGGATTAGTAAGTGGATTAGACATTCAAAAATTCCAATAAAAGACAGATTGACAGAATGAATATTCTTTCATAAAGTTACACCAATATGTTCTATATAGGAAGTACGTTTTAAATTCAGTGAGAAAACAGGTTGGAAATAAAAGGATCTTGCAAACAGTGAACAAAGATAGTGACTGTACTAATATGAGAACATGCTCTCCCACTTTGGGGCAATAGCATTCTCTTTCTCAGCCATTGGTACTATATTCTTCTTTTACTTCCTCATCAGAGGCAAAAGCTTAGGCATCCCGCTGGCATAGGTTTCTCTTCTGGCTTCTCTATTGTCACTCAACACATGGAAAACTTCTGGGTCTCCAATGAGTTTACTATGGGGATGAGACTCAGAGAACCAAGAAACCAGTTGGAGGCCAGGTGCAATGCAGTGAAGGGGCCTGAGGCTGCACCTGAACTGGAGCTCTGTGTCCAAATGAAGATTTATGTTACCAGGGAGCTGCTCTCTGAAGCATGGCTGTCCTGTATCTTGGGCCATCAACATGCTTAGGGCTGTGCACCAATCCTTTCTGAAGCCCCTGGACCATATAAATGTCCATTTACCTCATTATAATTTCCCAACTTACTGGTTACTACCAAGTCTCTCAACTGCTGTTAAGGAAACCCAGGGTGTTTACCCTCACCTCTTTCCCTGGATGCATTGACTATAGTAGAATTACCTAAACTATCCCCACCAACTCCTTCCTGATGTTCAAACTCTGCTTGGAATAGATGTCTGCCTTCTTTGATGAGGCTGAAATGAGCAAGCCTGAGTGGTCAATGTCTGCTTGAGAGAAAAGAGACCAACTAGAAGGAATTATTTGAAGTTTACTTCAGCCGGATTGAAATTGACTGTAGAGTGAAAGTGGATACTGGTACTGGTGGTGGTGGTGGTGTAGAGAGAGTGAGTGATGGAGAATGGGGTGAGCTCTGAATGGTTTACTATTTATATCCTAAGATAGGGGTAGTCAGGGAAAAAGATTAAGTCCAGAGGCATAGTAAGGTCTAGTAGGATAAGAATCTATGATCTCAGTGTGTTCTGATAGAAGAAAGAAAAAAGCAAATTGTAGGGGTGAAAGCCCATTGCAAATGTGAAGTTCATGGGCAAAAAGAACAGTGCTAAAAGAGAATACCCAGAGATAAGGGTAAGGGCAGAATAGCTACGGTCAGTAAAACCACCAGATTATTTTTTAAAGATATTTTATTGATAGTTTTGCTTTAAATTTCCATTATTTATTCCCTTTAATATTTCTTATTGATACCATTCATTATTACTCCCTACTTAAAGTGATATTAATTCTCTAAATCAAATATTAAAATTCATAAAGAGCACAAAGGGCAAAATAGAAATAAACTATCAAAACAACAGAAAAACAGAAAGCATGTTACTTCTTACTACACAAAGAGAATGTCATATATATGCACATACACATACATATGTATAATGCTCTGCAGAAATTTCAAAGAGTTTATCAACTGGATTTTTTACATATTGAGTTTAGAATATCAATAAATATTCTTTTACAACCCAGATATTAATGGCAGAGTATGGTCCAATAGCAATACTTTTGCCAGAGGCATTTGGATTGCTTTTAATCTTTTAATACTATAAATATTTGTGCTGAGTAAATCTTTGCACATTTATCCTTACTGACATATTTTCTTAAGATACATTTCATAAGAGCAATTTTTTTTAAATTAAAACCATATATTTTCAGGGAAGTTTATAAATATTTTCAAATAAACAACTCCAAGTTACATAGTTATGGATACAGTTTATTAGTTTGTCAGTTTCTAGAATCCTTGAAAACTCAGTTATCATGTTTTTTAAGATAATATTACTATGTAAATTATAATACTTTACTTCATCATTAATTAAGTATAGATCCCATTTTGTATTTATGTAATAGCAATACGGAGCAACTTATATATTATTATGCAACTCTTTCTCTTCTTGCTAATTTCCTGCTTATACGTTTTGTTTTTATTAGTGTTTTTCTTATAAAATATTATGACTAGGTTCATAGAAAGTTATTCCCTTTTAATTGTAAATAAGGACCATTACTAAATAAAGATATATGTCAATAACCTTCAACTCATTTTGAGAGGCTATTGTGAGTCAGATCTGTGATTGCTTCTGAAATTCCTATGAATAATAAGCATAGTCATAGTCCTCAAGGACAAAAGGGTGGAGAGAGATGTTGAAGCTAGTGCCCATGCCTACTATATACAGAAGTATGTGATATGATAGGGAGGTTGGAAATATAATAGAAACATGTACAATATAGTTTGGGGCAAGGTGTGACCGAAGACTCTACAGAAGATATACTGCTTGGCTTAGTTGTAAAGTATGTATTTGGGTTTATAAAGAAAACAGTGAACAAAATACTTTCTTATTAATTAATATCAATACTTGAACACTCAAAATGTGCATCTTTCAAATGAAATTGTTTCTAAAATGGAATAAGAGTAGTTAGAACCAGTGTTGAGTGTGATGTGTTATTATGATCTGTTTCTCAGAGTATATGACTTCCTTCACATAATCTGGGAACAGTAAGTCCTATTTAGGTTACTCTTAAACTTAACAGAATAAATCTTTCCTCCTTGCCCAGTTGCTCTATTGTGTATGACTTCTTGCAACCCTATGGTCTATAGCCTGTCAGATTCCTCTATCTCTGGAAGTTTTCAGGCAAAAATACTGGAACAGTGTGCCATTTTCTACTTCTAGGGATCTTCTGAGCCCAGGGATCAAACTCTCATCTCTTCCATCTTCTGCATTGGCAGGGGCTTTCTTGGTGACTCAGATGGTGAAGAATCTGCCTGCAATGCAGGAGATCTGGGTTTGATCCCTGGGTCAGGAATATTCCCTGGAGAAGGGAAGGCTACCCACTCCAGTGTTCTTGCCTGGAGAATTCCATGGACAGAGGAGACTGGCAGACTATAGTCCATGGGGTCACAGAGTCAGACAAGACAGTAACACACAATTTCACTTTCTCTACCACTAGTGCCACCTGGAAGCCCAAATAAGTCTTTACTCTTTATCAAAAAGTCGTGTTTCCCCCAAATCTCCCAGCCTCCTGCAGTTGGATAGGGCCGTATGATTAAATCTGGCTAATGTACTATGAAGAGAAGTGATGACTCCAATTTAAAGCATGAAAGAGCCAGTACACAACCTAGTTTTTATTTCCCTTGTTATGGGAAAATGATGGTCTCTTGTTGATGAAAAAACAACTTGGCTAGCTGGATAATAACATGGAAAACTTGATTTGAAAGAGTTTCTCACTTCTTTCTGAATGTTTAGCCCAATACAAAGTAAATTTTGATAGTGTTATATTAATACTGTTTTGTGTTTGGTGGTTGCCATGGTGTAGTCTAACCTGATCTACTCTCTCTAAATTAAAAGTCTTTCATAAAGATTTTGGCTAAGTTACAATGACTATGCATACTATTTTAGCTTGAATAATGTGTCTATATAGAGCAAATCAGTGTACCCTGGGCTATTTGGTATTCTGATGGGCCAGATATTGGATGTGTACATTGTCTTACAGAGGTGAAGTAATCATCTAATTAAGCCTAGAATGGTTCCTCCCAGGAGAGAATAATCTTGTTATCAGAAGGAAAATGGTATTCTACTGATAATGAATAGGAAATAACAGCAAATGACAACTTTATATCCTCTAAATATTCTCCCCCATTGTTTGGAGCTGAATTATGCCCCTCAAAATTTATACATTGTGGTCTGAACTCACAGCACCACAGAATGTGACTGTATTTGATGATAGGGCCTTTATAGAGAAAACTAAGCTGAAATAAAGCCAAGTTAAAATGGGCCCTAGTCCAGATTTATAGATGTCCCTATGAAAAGAGGAAATTTGGACACACCAAGAGACAAGAATGTGCTCACAGAGAGACAATGTCATGTGAGGGCACAGTGAGAAATCAGTTATTTGCAAGCCAAAAAGATAGATCTCAGGAGAACTGAAATCTGCAGATAACTTGGCTTTGGACCTCTAACTACCAGTACTATGAAAAAATAAATTTTTGTTCTTCAGGTCACGCAATCAGTATCCAATTTTGCTATGGCAGCCTGAGCAGACTGTTATAATCATACTTAAAAATAGCAAAATTTTCCTAAATAATCTAATGCTACTATCAAAATACAACCCAGAACACACTATACTGTCTCCAGGAATTGATCACTCATGAAAACAGGGCTTGCCAGTCCTTCAGAGAGGTTACAGATGGGTTCAAATATTGATTCCCTCAGCCGGCTGTGCAGGTTGGTGAATAGCCCCATCGCTGTTAATCTTTATGTGGCATACAATCATTGGAATTTACTATATATGACACAACATAAAAATTATGGCAAAAGAATACATAGAAAATCTCAGTAAATTCCAAATGAGTAATTGTTCAGGTTGCATTATCTAACTGGAGCATAATAAAAATTGAAATGGCCATATTTTCTCAATCCTTAAGCCTATAAATTTTCACATTTTAAATTTTCTGAAATTACAGTCAGTTTTAAGAAGTTGCAACTGCTGGGCAGAAGAGTAAGTTATAATATAATGATCAGTTATTGTGTATCTATGAATTAGTCATAGTCTGGAAATAAATTAAACATGGTTGTATTTTTCAATTTAGGTATCTGTAATAGTAATTTAATTGGATGTTAAAATATGACTTCATCTCAGTTTTACTTATGCCCCCAAGAAAGATTATACCAACTTCTCTCAGAATTCCAAACTTAGGTACATGGTCAACAAATTAAGAATAATAATGTAGATTCTGAAAAACTAGTTTGGGAAGACTTAAGAAGTCACCATAAGCTACATAACTAACTTATGAAATACATAGAGAAGCTGAGAGGGGACTTTTTAAAGGACTGCCAGGGTACAAAGAATGCCTACAGACTAAGACAGGAAATGCTTCCTGAGAAAAGTGTTCAAAAGATCACTTTAAGACAAATATTTATGTTGAAACATGGGGTGGAGCTAGAGCAAGCTCCAGGAGATGGTGAAGGACAGGGAGCCTGGTGTGCGGCAATCAATGGTGCCTCAAAGAGTCAGACACAACTGAGCAACTGTACAACAACAAAGAATTATGAGGGTCTAAAAGAACTGACTTCTGATTTGAGTCTGAGAAATCTAGAGTGACAGTATCTGGTTAGCCTACAGCAAGGGGATACTTAAATCTATGTGTGGACTTAAGTCTATAATGGGGAATGCTTGACAGTCAAGAGTTCACTGGGACAAAGGAGGCATGGGTGTTTCTCGTCGGCCAGATCTAAGCCATGTAAGGGAGAGAATTACACTGAATGTCTTATACAGTGTCCAGTAGAATCCTTTAGAAACATGAGGCTGCCTCTGAAGCAAGAATCTTGAGGTGAACTGCCAGTATCTAGGGACTGAAAAAATAGCTCAGGCAATCAATTGGAGGAGATGATTACACTTCATGGTGAGTGAAAGATGGAGAGGATGCTAAAGAACCCATCACCCAATGTAGATCTTGTTGACTTTAAACCTCTGGTAAACTCAAAGAAGCTAATACTAGACCGCCTCAATAGAAGTGAAAGAGTAAGACCCTTACTTACTCTTACTTCCTCCTCTTAGCACAAATTCAGTCTTTCAAGAGTGAGAAGAAAGGACATGAAATAAAAGTCCACTATGCCCCTTTTCAGGAGGAAGTGGCAGTCCAGTTCCTTCTCAGCTATACAGTAGGACACTTTTGCTTATCCATTCTATATATGATAGCTTGAACTACTAAACCCATTTACTAACCCTCTTGCCTGGAGAATCCCATGGAGAGAGGAGCCTGGTGGGCTGCAGTCTATGGGGTCACAAAGAGTCAGACACGACTGAGTGACTATATGTCAACAATAACAATGTTCACTTCAAAGAGTCTGTTTTGTTTGTTTGTTTGTTTGTTTTTTAGTATTCAAAACCATTTTGTGGGGTTACATAATATTAGCAGGAACAAGGCAGTATGTAAAGATTGGTAGTTCTTTGTTTTGTTTGTTTTTTTATCATGCTGCACAGAGAACAGGATCTTAGTTGCCTGACCAGGAATCGGATCTGTGCCACGGTACACAGTCTTAACCACAAGACTGCCAAGGAACTACCTCAGAGATTCTATTTTAAGTATGCGTCAGGAGGGGGCAAAAATTAGGTCACTGAAAGATGAACTCCCAAAGTCAGTAGGTGCCCAATATGTTACTGGAGATGAGTGGAGAAATAAAGAAAGAAAGAATGTAGACACAGAGCCAAAGCAAAAACAGCACTCAGTTGTGAATGTGACTGCTGACAGAAGTAAGTCTGATGCTTTAAGGAGCAATATTGCATAGGAATCTGGAATGTTAGGTCCATTAACCAAAGCAAATTGGAAGTGGTCAAATAAGAGATGGCAAGAGTGAACATCGACATTTTAGGAATCAGAAAACTAAAATGGACTGGAATGGTTGAATTTAACTCAGTTCTGTTCAGTTCAGTTGCTCAATTGTGTCTGACTCTTTGAGACCCCATGAATCACAGTATGCCAGGCCTCCCTGTCCATCACCAACTCCCAGAGTTCATTCAGACTCACGTCTATCGAGTCAGTGATGCCATCCAGCCATCTCATTCTCTGTCATCCCCTTCTCCTCCTGCCCAAAATCTCTCCCAGCATCAGAGTCTTTTCCAATGAGTCAACTCTTCGCATGAGGTGGCCAAAGTACTGGAGTTTCAGCATTAGCATCATTCCCTCCAAAGAAATCCCAGGGCTGATCTCCTTCAGAATGGACTGGTTGGATCTCCTTGCAGTCCAAGGGACTCTCAGGAGTCTTCTCCAACACCACAGTTCAAAAGCATCAATTCTTCAGCACTCAGCTTTCTTCACAGTCCAACTCACATCCATACATGACCACTGGAAAAAACCATAGCCTTGACTAGACGGACCTTTGTTGGCAAAGTAATGTCTCTGCTTTTGAATATGCTATCTAGGTTGATTAAACTTTTCTTTCAAGGAGTAAGCATCTTGTAATTTCATGGCTGCAGTCACCATCTGCAGTGATTTTGGAGCCCCACAAGAATAAATTCTGACACTGTTTCCACTGTTTCCCCATCTATTTCCCATGAAGTGATGGGACCAGATGCCATGATCTTCGTTTTCTCAATGTTGAGCTTTAAACCAACTTTTTCACTCTCCACTTTCACTTTCATCAAGAGGCTTTTTACTTCCTCTTCACTTTCTGCCATAAGGGTGGTGTCATCTGAATATCTGAGGTTACAAATATTTCTCCCGGCAATCTTGATTCCAGCTTGTGTTTCTTCCAGTCCAGCGTTTCTCATGATATACTCTGCATATACGTTAAATAAGCAGAGTGACAGTATACAGCCTTGACATACTCCTTTCCCTATTTGGAACCAGTCTGTTGTTCCATGTCCAGTTCTAAGTGTTGCTTCCTGATCTGCATATAGGTTTCTCAAGAGGCAGGTCAGGTGATCTGGTATTCCCATCTCTTTCAGAATTTTCCACAGTTTATTGGGATCCACACAGTCCAAGGCTTTGGCATAGTCAATAAAGCAGAAATAGTTGTTTTTCTGGAACTCTCTTGCTTTTTCAGTTATCCAGCTCAGATGATCATTATATCTACTACTGTGGACAAGAATCCCTTAGAAGAAATGATAGCCATTATAGTCACAAAAGAGTCCGAATTGCAGTATTGCATGCAATCTGAAATGACATAATGATCTCTATTCTTTTCCAGGGCATTGCATTCAATATCACAGTAATCCCACTCAATATCCCAACAAGTAATGCTGAAGAAGCCGAAATTGAATGGTTCTATGAGATCTACAAGATCTTCTAGAACTAACACTCAAAAAAGATGTCCTTTTCATTTAGGGGATTGGAGTGCAAAAATAGGAAGTCAAGAAATACCCAGAGTAACAGGCAAATAAGGCTTTGGAGTACTGAATGAAGCAGGTCAAAGGCTAACAGAGTTTTGCTAAGAGAAGACTCTGGTCATAGCCAATACCCTCTTCCAACAACACAAGGGAAGATTCTACACATGGACATCACCAGATGATCAACACTGAAATCTGACTGATTATATTCTTTTCAGCCAAAGATAGAGAAGCTCTATACAATCATACAAGACTGGGAGTTGACTGTGGCTCAGATTATGAAATCCTTATTGCCAAATTCATACTTACATTGAAGAAAATAGGTAAAATTACTAGACCATTCAAGTATGACCTAAATCAAATCCCTTACATTTATACAGTAGAAGTGACAAATAGATTCAAGAGATCAGATCTGGTAGATGGAGTGCCTGAAGGACTATGGACAGAAGTTTGTGACATTGTACAGGAGGAAGTGATCAAGACCATCCCCAAGAAAAAGAAATGAAAAAAGGCAAAATGGTTGCCTGAGAAGCCTTACAAATAGCTATGAAAAGAAAAGAAAGGCAAAGGAGAAAGGGAAACATAAACCCATTTAAATGCATAGTTCCAAAGAATAACAAGGAGAGATAAGAAAGCAATCCTCACTGATCAGTGCAAAGAAATACAGGAACATAATAAAATGGGAATGACTAGAGATCTCTTCAAGAAAATTAGAGATACCAAGGGAACATTTCATGCAAGATGGGCACAAAAAAGGACAGAAATGGTACGGACCTAACAGAAGCAAAATATACTAAGAGGTGGCAAGAATATACAGAAGAACTATAAAAAAGGATCTTCACAACCCAGATAATCAAGATGGTGTGGTCTCTCACCTAGAGCCAGACATCCTGGAATGTAAAGTAAAATTGGTCTTAGGAAGCATCACTATGAACAAAGCTAGTGGAGGTGATGGAATTGCAGTTGAGCTATTTCAAATCCTGAAAGATGACACAGTGAAAGTGCTGCACTCAATTTGCCAGCCAATTTAGAAAACTCAGCAGTGGCCACAGGACTGGGAAAGGTCAGTTTTCACTCCAATCCCAAAGAAAGGCAATGCAAAAGAATGCTCGAACTACCGCACAATTGCAAGCATCTCACACACTAGTAAAGTATGCTCAAAATTATCCAAGCCAGGTTTCATCGATACGTGAACCATTAACTTCCTGATATTCAAGCTGGATTTTAAAAAGGCGGAGGAACCAGAGATCAAATTGCTAAAATCCACTGGATCATCAAAAATTAGCAATAGAGTTCCAGAAAAATATCTACTTCTGATTTATTGACTAGGCCAAAGCCTTGGACTGTGTGGATAACCACAAACTGTAGAAAATTCTTAAAGAGATGGAAATACCAGACCACTTGACCTGCCTCCTGAGAAATCTGCATGCAAGTCAAGAAGTAACAGTCAGACTGGACATGGAAAAACAGACTGGTTCAAAATTGGGAAGGAGTACATTAAGGCTGTATACTGTCACCCTGCTTATTTAAGTTATATGCAGAGTAAATCATGAGAAACCCTGCCTGGATGAAGCACAAACTGGAATCAACATTGCTGGGAGAAGTATCAATAACCTCAAGTATGCAAATGACAGCACCCTTATGGCAGAAAGCAAAAAAGAACTAAAAAGCCTCTTAATGAAGGTGAAAGAGGAGAGTGAAAAAGTTGGCCTAAAACTCATCATTCAGAAAATAAAGATCAAGGCATCTACTCCAATCAGTCCAGTTCAGATGCTCAGTCGTGTCTGACTCTTTATGACCCCATTAATTGCAGCACGCCAGGCCTCCCTGTCCATCACCAACTCCCAGAGCTTGCTCAAATTTATGTCCATCAAGTCGGTGATGCCATCGAGCCATCTCATTCTCTGTTGTCTCCTTTCCTTCAGCCCCCAATACTTCCTAGCATCAGAGTCTTTTCCAATGAGTCAACACTTTGCATTAGGTGGCCAAAGTATTGGAGTTTCAACTTTAGCATCAGTCTTTCCAAAGAACACCCAGGACTGGTTTCCTTTAGGATGGACTGGTTGGATCTCTTGCAGTCCAAGGGACTCTCGAGTCTTCTCCAACACCACACTTCAAAAGCATCAATTTTTTGGCACTCAGCTTTCTTCACAGTCCAACTCTCACATCCATACATGACCACTGGAAAAACCATAGCCTTGACTAGACGGACCTTTGTTGGCAAAGTTATGTCTTTGTTTTTGAATATGCCATCTAGGTTGGTCATAACTTTTCTTCTGAGGAATAAGTGTCTTTTAATTTCATGGTGACAATCACCATCTGCAGTGATTTTGGAGCCCCCTAAAATAAAGTCTGACACTGTTTCCACTGTTTCCCCATCTATTTCCCATGAAGTGATGGGACCAGATGCCATGATCTTCATTTTCTGAATGTTTAGCTTTAAGCCAACTTTTTCACTCTCGTCTTTCACTTTCATCAAGAGGCGTTTTAGTTCCTCTTCATTTTCTGCCATAAGGGTGGTGTCATTTACATATCTGAGGTTACAAATATTTCTCCCGGCAATCTTGATTCCCGCTTGTGCTTCTTCCAGCCCAGCATTTCTCATGATGTACTCTGCATGTAAGTTAAATAAGCAGAGTAACAATATACAGACTTGATGTACTTCTTTTCCTATTTGGAACCAGTCTGTTGTTCCATGTCCAGTTCTAAGTGTTGCTTCCTGACCTGCATACAGATTTCTCAAGAGGCAGGTTAGGTGGTCAGGTATTCCCATCTCTTTCAGAATTTCCCAAAGTTTATTCTGATCCACATAGTCAAAGGCTTTGGCATAGTCAATAAAGCAGAAATAGATGGTTTTCTGGAACTCTCTTGCTTTTCTGATGATCCCACAGATGTTGGCAATTTGATCTCTCGTTCCTCTTCCTTTTCTAAAACCAGCTTGAACCTCTGGAAGTTCATGGTTCATGTATTGCTGAAGCCTGGCTTGGAGAACTTTGAGCATTAATTTAATAGTACATGAGATGAGGGCAATTGTGCAGTAGTTTGAGCATTCTTTGACATTGCCTTTCTTTGGGATGGGAATGAAAACTGACCTTTTCCAGTCCTGTGGCCACTGCTGAGTTTTCCAAATTTGCTGGCATATTGAGTGCAGCACTTTCACAGCATCATCTTCCAGGATTTGAAATAGCTCCACTGGAATTCCATCACCTCCACTAGCTTTGTTCGTTGTGATGCTTTCTAAGACCCACTTGACTTCACATTCCAGGATGTCTGGCTCTAGGTGAGTGATCACACCATCGTGATTATCTTGGTCATGAAGATCTTTTTGTACAGTTCGTCTGTGTATTCTTGCTACCTCTTCTTAATATCTTCCACTTCTGTTAGGTCCATACCATTTCTGTCCTTTATCTAGCCCATCTTTGCATGAAATATTCCCTTGGTATCTCTAATTTTCTTGAAGAGATCTTTAGTCTTTCCCATTCTGTTGTTTTCCTCTATTTCTTTGCCTTGATTGCTGAGAAAGGGTTTCTTATCTCCCCTTGCTATTCTTTGGAACTCTGCATTCAGATGCTTATGTCATTCCTTTTCTCCTTTGCTTTCCACTTCTCTTCTTTTCACAGTTATTTGTAAGGCCTCCCCAGACAGCCATTTTGCTTTTTTGCATTTCTTTTCCATGGGGATGGTCTTGATCCCTGTCCCCTGTACAATGTGGCAATGAAGTGATGAGGAAGCAGTTGGTGATGGACAGGGAGGCCTGACCTTCTGCATTCCATGGGGTCAGAAAAAGTCAGACACTACTGAGTGACTGAACTAAGCTGAACAGGAAGAAGATGGGGAAAATTTTAAGTTAATTTAATTTTAAATGTTAATGACATATGATTGTGTATTTTTTATTATATTTTATTGAAGTATAGCTGATTTACAATGTTTTACAGCAAAGTGATCCAGTTATATATATATAAACATTTTTTTCCTGTTCTTTTTCTTTATGGTTTTTCACAGGATATTGAATATAGTTCCCTGTGCTATACAGTAGGTCCTTTTTGTTCATCCATGTATATAATAGTTTGCATCTACTAATCTTAGACTCCCACTCCATTCTTCACTCACCCCCTTGGCAATCAAAAGTCTGTTTTCTGTGTCTGTGAGTCTGCTTCTCTTTTGCAGATAAATTCTTTTTTATGGCTAAAAGTATTGCATTTTATATGTGTACCACATCTTCTTTATCCACTCATCTGACAATAGACATTTTCATTTTTCTATGTCTTGGATGTTGTGAATAGAGCTACTATAAATATGGAGATACCTTTATCTTTTTAAATTACATTTTTATTCAGATATATGCCCAGGAGTGGGATTGCTGAATCATATGGTAATTATTTTCAGTTTTTTAAGGAACCTCTATACTTTTTTCATAGTGGTTACACCAGTTCATATTTCCACCAACAGTGTAGGAGGGTTCCATTTTCTCCAAGCCCTATCCAGCATTTGTTATTTGTTGACTTTTTAATGATGACCATTCTGGCCCATGCAAGGTAGTACTTCATGGTAGTTTTGATTTGTATTTCTCTAATAATGAGAGATGTTGAGCACATTTTTTCATATGCTTTTTGGCCATCTGTATGTCTTCTTTAGAGAAATGCCTATTTAAGTATTCTGCCCATTTTTTAATTGTATTTTTTTTCTTATAGTGTTGTATGAGCTATTTTTTAACTTAGAAATTAATCCCTTGTCAGTTCCATCATTTGAAAATATTTTCTTCCAGTCTGTAGATTGTCTCCTTTTTGTTTATTGTTGCCTTTGCTGCATAAAAGCTTATAAGTGTTGAGTAACTTCCATTTGTTTGTTTTGGCTATACTTTCTATTGCCTTGGGAGAATAACCTAGGAAAACTTTGGTATGATTTGTGTCAGAAAATGTTTTGTTTATGTTCTCTTCTAGAACTTCTATGATGTCATGCATTATATTTAACTCTTTAAGCCATTTTGAGTTTATTTTTGTTTATGTTGTGAGGGTATGTTTTACCTTCATTGATTTACATACAGCTGTCCACCTTTCTCAATACCACTTGCTAAAGAGACTGTTTTTTCTCTATTGCATATTCTTGCCTCCTTTGTTGAAGACTAATTGACCATACATGTGTGAGTTTATATCTAGACTCTCTATTTTGTTTCACTTATCTATATGTATGGTTTTGTGCCAGCACTATGTTGTTTTGATTACTGTAGCTGTGTAGTATTGTCTGTAGGATTTTAATACCTCTTGCTTTTTCGTTTTTCCTTAGGAATCCTTTGTCAATTCTGGGTCTTTTGTGGTTCCATCTAAATTTTAGGATTATTTGTCCTAATTCTTGATAATTTGATAGGGATCACATTAAATTTGTAGATTGCTTTGGGTAATATGACCATTTTAACAATATTATTTCTTCCAGCCCAAAACCATAGGATATCTTTCCATTGCTTTGAATCATCTTGTTTCCTTTATTCATATTTGATAGTTCTCAGCATGTACGTTTTTCACAACCTAGGTCAAGTTTATTCCTATTTCATTTTTGATACAATTTTAAAAGGGATTATTTTCCTTACGTTTCCTTTCTGCTATTTCCTTGTTAGTATAAAAAATGCAACTGATTTCTGTATGTTAATCTTATATCCTGTTAATTGCTGACTTTTTTTTATCAATTCTAATAATTTTTCTGTGCAGTTTTTAGGGTTTTCTAAATAGAATATCATGTCATCTGCATATAGTGGCAATATCTGTGTGCAGGTCAGGAAGCAACATTTAGAACTAGACATGGAACAACAGACTGGTTCCAAATAGGAAAAGGAGTACATC
This sequence comes from Capricornis sumatraensis, assembly GCF_032405125.1. NCBI lineage: Eukaryota > Metazoa > Chordata > Mammalia > Artiodactyla > Bovidae > Capricornis > Capricornis sumatraensis. The sequence goes on along the minus strand of NC_091074.1, from coordinate 101,083,097 downwards.
AAGGCTGTATATTGTCACCCTGCTTGTTTTACTTACATGCAGAGTACATCATGAGAAACGCTGAGCTGGAAGAAACACAAGTTGGAACCAAGATTGCCGGGAGAAATCTCAATAACCTCATATATGCAGATGACACCACTCTTATGGCAGAAAGTGAAGAGGAACTAAAAAGCCTCTTGATGAAAGTGAAAGAGGAGAGCGAAAAAGTTGGTTTAAAGCTCAACATTCAGAAAACGAAGATCAGGGCATCCGGTCCCATCACTTCATGGGAAATAGATGGGGAAACAGTGGAAACAGTGTCAGACTTTATTTTAGGGGCTCCAAAATCACTGCAGATGGTGACTGCAGCCATGAAATTAAAAGGCACTTACTCCTTGGAAGGAAAGTTATGACCAACCTAGAGAGCATATTCAAAAGCAGGGACATTTATTTGCCAACTAAGGTCCATCTAGTCAAGGTTATGGTTTTTCCAGTGGTCATGTATGGATGTGAGAGTTGGACTGTGAAGAAGGCTGAGCGCTGAAGAATTGATGCTTTTGAAGTGTGGTGTTGGAGAAGGTTCTTGAGAGTCCCTTGGACTGCAAGGAGATCCAACCAGTCCATTCTGAAGGAGATCAGCCCTGGGATTTCTTTGGAAAGAATGATGCTAAAGCTGAAGCTCCAGTATTTTGGCTACCTCATGCGAAGAGTTGACTCATTGGAAAAGACTCTGATGCTGGGAGGGATTGGGGGCAGGAGAAGGGACGACCGAGGATGAGATGGCTGGATGGCGTCACGGACTCAATGGACGTGAGTCTGAGTGAACTCCGGGAGACGGTGATGGACAGGGAGGCCTGGCGTGCTGTGATAAATGGGGTCACAAAGAGTTGGACACAACTGAGTGACTGAACTGAACTGAACCTCTTCAAAGTGGATGCTTTTTTGAACTAAAGGTTTGGTCAGTAGAGGTATTTTTAATTGCTTAAAAGTAGATTTAAAAGGCATGGGGCTTGCCTTAGATTTTACTGAAAAGATAGGGTATAATACCTGCTAGAGAATGATTTGAATAAGTACAAAGAATGCATAAAATAAAATTATCTTGATTGTAACCTTGAGTATATTGGCTCTTCCAATGAAGAAGTTACATTTCTGATGTTACATTAGCAATACATGCATGTGAATTTAAAATCACTTTAATTTGAATACCTAAGTTTCACTTTAAAATGTCTTTTGAAATATTTTACTAATATAACATTGAAATGAAGAAAATATTGTGTATAAAGAAGATTGCCTGTTCATTGTCATGTTTCAGTTCAGTTCAGTTCATTTGCTCAGTCATGTCTAACTCTTTGTGACCCAATGGACTGCAGCATGCCAGGCTTCCCTGTCCATCAACAATTCCCAGAGCTTGCTCAAATTCATGGTTTAGGGAAATCTTATCATGATGTAATAATATGTATCACCCTAATAAAAATTTCATAGAGAAACCAAAAGATTCTTCAGTGTGGGAATGTAAGAATTAGATTCAAACCTTGATTATGAATCACATTTATTATCAGTATTTTCCTATAAAATATCCATAATTAAATTGATAGTGTGTGCTTTCCTGATGGCTCAGATAGTAAAGAATCTGCCTGTAATACAGGAGACCCAGATTCAATCCCTGGGTGGTGGAAGATCCCCTTGAGAAGGAAATGGCAACACCCCCACCCCCACCCCCGACCCTCCAGTATTCTTGCCTGGAAAATCCCATGGACAGAGGAGCCTGGTGGGCTACAGTCTATGGGGTTGCAAGGAGTTAGACACAACTTAGTGACTAAAACACCAAATTGATAGCACATCTTAAAAGAACAAAAGTGTACCTCTTTTAAGTAACTTCCTTTAAACAGTAAATCAAATGAACATATATTATTAGAAATTAGTAATAATAACAACAATAAATATCAAAAAAGGAAGGTTGTAACTGTAGAGGATGCTTTTATTATTAAGAAAAAATAAATACTTTGAACTGTATGCTGAAATTCAAGTTATCAAGAAGAGGCAAATAAACAAAATAAGTTGAAGATAAAAGAAGTGAAAGAATAAAAAGAACCTTAATGGATACAATTACCTAAGAGTTCTACTTTTGAGAAAACCAGTGCCATAGCGAACCTAGCTTCTCAGCTGTTTAATCTGTCAAAGATGATAAGGAGAAAAACACAGAAATTAAAAATTAGGAATGACAATGGCAGTTTAGCAATTTGGTAGCTTTTTAAAAGTAAGAGAATTGGAATTGCTTTACAGAATTTTGCTGTTTTCTGTCAAACCTCAACATGAATCAGACTTCCCCGGTGGCTCAGACGGTAAAGCATCTGTCTACAATGCGGGGGAGACCTGGGTTCAATCCCCAGGGCAGGAAGATCCCCTGGAGAAGGGAATGGCAATCCACTCCAGTACTATTGCCTGGAGAATCCCATGGACAGAGGAGCCTGGTAGGCTACAGTCCTAGGGTCGCTAAGAGTCGGACACGACTGAGCAACTTCACTTTCAACATGAATCACCCCTTTGATAAAAAATTAATTAATAAAAAAGAAAAAAAATCAAGTATAAAGAGAAAAAAATGCAAGAGAATGTAAACAACTCCATGCTAATAAATATGAACATATTCAAATACTTTCTTTAGATAAGGAAGTTGGTTACCAAATTAGACACATAACTTAAAAAAACAAAACTGACTAGCAATCAATGGAAGAATTTTAAAGTGTGTCAAATTATTATCTTCAAATTAGGGACAAAGCTTATTTGATTATAAATATGGTTTTTTAGGTTACTGCTGTTTCCAGCCACGATAGACTGAAAACAGAACTGACCCTTTTATATATCTGTATCTATCTATATAACACTAAGCGAAATATAAAGAACCATAATGTTCATACAACTGCACACAAGGCACTGCAGAATAATGACTCCTGTGAGAAAGACACAAATCAAGTGAGCCCCATCACTGCCTTAGTTTACTTCCTGGAGAGTTTCTGGGCAGAGTAGCAGAAAGAACAGAAGAACTTGGAGAAAAGAGAACTGAACAGAGAATAAGTTCAAGAGAGTTTCCGTGAATCTTCAGCTGTATGAATACATCACTGCGAGGAAACTAACCAAAAGTCAGGAAAAAATAGAAACTGGAAAGGTAATTTAAGTGGGAAGAAAAAATGACTTTGAAACAATTGAATAGCAATATGTGTGTGGACAGGGAAGGCAACACCTTAATCCATTCCACATCATACACAAAAACTAATCTTTAAATAAATCAAACAAAAAGCTAAAAGGATAAAACATCTAAAAGAAAACAAGACAAATGTTATGGACCAGAGTTTTGGCAGAGTATTTATGATGCAAAGGGACAAACTATAAAATAAATATTTAAATAAATTGGGCTTAATAGAAAAAACAAGTTTCACGCTTCAAAAAACATTGTTATTTGTTTTAGTTCTCTGAAAAATACCGTTGGCAGCTTGATAGGGATTGCATTGAATCTATAGATTGCTTTGGGTAGTATACTCCTTTTCACTATATTGATTCTTCCGATCCATGAACACAGTATATTTCTCCATCTATTTGTATCCTCTTTGATTTCTTTCACCAGTGTTTTACAGTTTTCTATATATAGGTCTTTTGTTTCTTTCAGTCCAGTTCAGTCGCTCAGTTGTGTCTGACTCTTTGTGACCCCATGAATCGCAGCACGCCAGGCCTCCCTGTCCATCACCATCTCCCGGAGTTCACTCAGACTCAAGTCCATCGAGTCCGTGATGCCATCCAGCCATCCCATCCTTGGTCGTCCCCTTCTCCTCCTGCCCCCAATCCCTCCCAGCATCAGAGTCTTTTCCAATGAGTCAACCCTTCGCATGAGGTGGCCAAGTACTGGAGTTTCAGCTTTAGCATCATTCCTTCCAAAGAAATCCCAGGGTTGATCTTCAGAATGGACTGGTTGGATCTCCTTGCAGTCCAAGGGACTCTCAAGAGTCTTCTCCAACACCAAAGTTCAAAAGCATCAATTCTTCGGCGCTCAGCCTTCTTCACAGTCCAACTCTCACATCCATACATGACCACAGGAAAAACCATAGCCTTGACTAGACGGACCTTAGTCGGCAAAGTAATGTCCCTGCTTTTGAATATGCTATCTAGGTTGGTCATAACTTTTCTTCCAAGGAGTAAGCGTCTTTTAATTTCATGGCTGCAGTCACCATCTGCGGTGATTTTGGAGCCCAAAAAAATAAAGTCTGACACTGTTTCCACTGTTTCCCTGTCTAATTCCCATGAAGTGATGGGACCGGATGCCATGATCTTCGTTTTCTGAATGTTGAGCTTTAAGCCAACTTTTTCACTCTCCTCTTTCACTTTCATCAAGAGGCTTTTTAGTTCCTCTTCACTTTCTGCCATAAGGGTGGTGTCATCTGCGTATCTGAGGTTATGGATATTTCTCCCAGCAATCAGTATCTTATTCTTTTCGTTGCAATGGTGAATGGAATTGTTTCCTTAATTTCTATTTCTGTTCTCTCATTGTTAGTGTATAGGAATGCAAGGGATTTCTGTGTGTTAATTTTATATCCTGCAACTTTACCATATTCATTGATTAGCTCTGGTAATTTTCTGGTGGAGTCTTTAGGGTTTTCTATGTAGAGGATCATGTCATCTGCAAACAATGAGTTTTAATTCTTCTTTTCCAATCTGGATTCCTTTTATTTCTTTTTCTGCTCTGATTGCTGTGGACAAAACTTCCAAAACTATGTTGAATAGTAGTGGTGAGAGTGGGCACCCTTGTCTTGTTCCTGACTTCAGGGGAAATGCTTTCAATTTTTGACCATTGAGGATAATGTTTGCTGAGCATTTGTCATACCAATGGTATTTTTCAGAGAACTAGAACAGATAATTTCACAATTTGTATGGAAATACAAAAAACCTCGAATAGCCAAAGCAATCTTGAGAAAGAAGAATGGAACTGGAGGAATCAACCTGCCTGACTTCAGGCTCTACTACACAGCCACAGTCATCAAGACAGTTTGGTACTGGCACAAAGACAGAAATATAGATCAATGGAACAAAATAGAAAGCCCAGAGATAAATCCATGCACCTATGGACATCTTATCTTTGACAAAGGAGGCAAAAATATACAATGGAGAAAAGACAATCTCTTTAACAAGTAGTGCTGGGAAAACTGGTCAACCACTTTTAAAGAAATGAAACTAGAACACTTTCTAACACCATACACAAAAATAAACTCAAAATGGATTAAAGATCTAAATATAAGACCAGAAACTATTAAACTCCTAGAGGAGAACACAGGCAAAACACTCTCCGACATAAATCACAGCAGCATCCTCTAGGACCCACCTCCCAGAATATTGGAAATAAAAGCAAAAATAAACAAATGGGATATAATTAAAATTAAAAGCTTCTGCACAACAAAGGAAACTATAATAAAGGTGAAATTACAGCCTTTAGAATGGGAGAAAATAATCGCAAATGAAACAACATACAAAGAATTAATTTCAAAAATACACAAGCAACACCTGCAGCTCAATTCCAGAAAAATAAAAGACCCAATCAAAAAGTGGGCCAAAGAACCAAACAGACATTTCCCCAAAGAAGACATACAGATGGTAACAAACACATGAAAAGATGCTCAACATCACTCATTATCAGAGAAATGCAAGTCAAAACCACAATGAGGTACCATTTCTCGCCAGTCAGAATGGCTGCTATCCAAAAGTCTACAAGCAATAAATGCTGGAGAGGGTGTGGAGAAAAGGGAACCCTCTTACACTGTTGGTGGGAATGCAAACTAGTACAGCCATTATGGAGAACAGTGTGGAGATTCATTAAAAAACTGGAAATTGAACTGTCGTACAACCCAACAACCCCATTGCTGGGCATACACACTGAGGAAACAAGAAGTGAAAGAAACACATGTACCCCAATGTTCATCACAGCACTGTTTATAATAGCCAGGACATAGAAGCAACCTAGATATCCATCAGCAGATGAATGGATAAGAAAGCTGTGGTACATATACACAATGGAGTATTACTCAGCCATTAAAAAGAATACATTTGAATCAGTTCTAATGAGGTGGATTAAACTGGAGCCTATTATACAGAGTGAAGTAAGCCAGAAACAAAAGCACCAATACAGAATATTAAGGCATATATATGGAATTTAGAAAGATGGTAACAATAACCCTGTATGTGAGACAGCAAAAGAGACACAGATGTATTGAACAGTCTTTTGGACTCTGTGGGAGAGGGCGAGGGCCAGATAATATGGGAGAATGGTATTGAAATATGTAAATTATCACATGTGAAATGAATTGCCAGTCCAGGTTTGATGCATGATACAGGGTGTTGGGGCTGGTGCACTGGGATGACCCAGAAGGATGATATGGGGAGGAAGGTACAAGAGGCGATCAGGATGGGGAACACATGTACACCCACGGCAGATTCAAGTCAATGTATGGCAAAACCAATACAATATTGTAAAGTAAAATAAATAAATTAATTTTTAAAAATTGTTAAAAAGATTATGGTAAACCCAAGATTGTGAGAAAATACTTGTGAAACATATCAAAAAAAGGACTTACATTTAAAATCAACAGTTGAATTGATTGAACAGATACTGTTGAACAGATACTTTCCTATGAAAGATATAGGGATGGCCCATAAGTCTATGAAAACAATGCCTATTTCCCAAATGCAAATGAGACGCCACTACTCATATACTATATACAACTTACAAGTGTTAGCAAGGACCTGACACAACTGGAATGCTTACATACTGCTGCTGGGAATCTAAAAGAGTGTAACCACTTGGAAAACAGTTTGGCAGTTTATTTAGAAGCTATTATTTACAAGCTTCACTAGTATAAACAAATCATGGTATTCATGTTATAGAATACTGTTTTTCAGCAATAAAAAACAATAAAATATGAACAACATGAATGAATCTCGAAATAAATATGCTGTTAGAGGAACTAGATACAAAAATAAATAATTCATAATTTCATTTATATAATGAATGAAATGCTTTGCATTCTAGAAAATGCAAAGCAATCTCTAATAACAGAAAGCAAATTATTGGTTACCTGGAGGAGAGGGAAAGAAGAATTGCATATGAACAGGGTGAAGCTATTAGAGATAGTTTATGATTATTATTTTAATTGTGATTATTTTGCACATGTACACATAGGTTAAAACTCTTACACTGTGAAAATACGGAGGGACTGGGAGGGTATCATGCTAAGTGAAATAAGTGATCTAGAGGATATTATACTAAGTGAATGCATTTATTTTTATTGAAGTATAATTGACTTATAATACTATATTAAATTCAAGTGTATGACATAGTAGTTAAATATTTTTATATATTATAGAATGATCACCACTGTAATTCTAGTAACCTTCTGTCACCATACAAATAATTATAACATTTACTATATTCCTTGGTTGTTGTTCAGTCGATCAGTAATGACCAACTCTTTGCGACCCCATGGACTACAGCACACCAGACTTCTCTGTCATTCACCATCTCCCAGAGTTTGCTCAAACTCATGTCCACTGAGTTGCTGATGTCATCCAACTATCTCATCCTCTTGTCATCCCCTTCTCCTGCCTTCAATCATTCCCAGCATTAGGGTACTTTCCAGTGAGTCAGCTCTTTGCATCAGGTGGCCAAAGTATTGGAGCTTCAGCTTCAATTTTCCAATGAATATTCAGGGTTAACTTCCTTTAGGATAGACTGGTTGGATTGCCTTGCAGTCCAAGGGACCCTCAAGTCTTCTCCAGCACCACAGTTCAAAACCATAGCTTTTACAGACCTTTTGTTGGCAAAATAATGTCTCTGCTTTTTAACATGCTGTCTAGGTTCATCATTGCTTTTCTTCCAAGGAGTAAGGGTCTTTGGAAGAAAAGACCCTCAGCTGCAGCCACCATCTACAGTGATTTTGGAGCCCAAGAAAATAAAGTCTGTCACTGTTTCCATTGCTTCCCTGTCTGTTTGCCATGAAGTGATGGGACCAGATGCCATGATCTTCATTTCTGAATGTTGATTTTTAAGGCAGCTCTTTCAGACCTACAACATATGTCCGTTACTTATTTTATAACTGGAAAGTTGTACCTGTTAATCCACTTCTCCTATTTCACCCATTCAACCCTTTTCTGCTGGCAATCACCAGATGGTTCTCTGCATCTACAAGTCTGTTTCTGTTCTGTTCTGTTTGTCGAATTATTTTTCTTTATTTTCACATGCAAGTGAAATAATCTGGTATTTGCTTTTCTCTGACTGACTTATTTAACTTTGAATAGTACCCTCTAAATCCCTCCATGTTGTCACAAATTACAAATTTTTTTATCACTAATATTCCATTGTATATATTTATACCACATCTCCTTTATCCATTCACTATCAATGGACAGTTATGTTGCTTCCATATTTTTTGTTGTTATTAGTCACTAAGTCCTGTCTTACTCCTTGTGACCCCTTGGATTGCAGCACACCAGGATTCCCTGTCCTTCACTATTTCCTGGAGTTCACTCAAACTCATGTACATTGAGTCGATGAAGGCATCCAACCATCTCATCCTCTTTTGCCCTCTTCTGCTCTCACCATCAATCTTTCCCCAAATCAAGATTTTTTCCAAAGAGTCAGCTCTTCACATTAGGTGGCTGAAGAACTGGGGCTTCAGCATCAGTCCTTCAAATGAATATTCAGAGTTGATTTATTTTAGAATTCACTGGTTTCATCTCCTTGTAGTCCAAGGAACTCTCAAGAATCTTCTTCAGCACTACAGTTCAAATGTATCTCTCCAGCACTCAGCCTTCTTTATGGTTCAACCCTCACATCTGTACATGACTACTGGAAAAACCATAGCTTTGACAGTATGGATTTGTGTTGACAAAGTAATGTCTCTGCTTTTTACAATGTTGTCTAGGTTTGTCATCACTTTTCCACCAAAGACCAAGAGTATTTTAATTTCATGGCTGAAATCACCATCTGCAGTGATTTTGGAGCCCAAGAAAATAAAATCTTCCACTGTTTCCAATTCTTCCCCATCTATTTGTCATGAAGTGATGGAACCAGGCACTGGAGCAGCTGTGAGGAGAATCCCCACACCTAAGGGCAAAGGAGAAGTCCCAGCAAGATGGTAGAAGAGGCAAATTCATGTTTAGAATCAAACCCCATTCCCGCCAGAGATGCTCAGAAGGCTAAAACAAGCCTTGGGCACACCAGGACCCAGGGACCCCACAGAGACTGAGATAGAACTGTGTGTGAGTGTCTCCTGTGGAGGTGTGGGTCAACAGTAGACAGTCACAGGGACAGGGGCTCTGGGTGCAGCAGACTTGGGTACAGCATAAGCCCTCTTGGAGGAGGTTACCATTAACCCTACCATAGAGCTGCCAGAACTTACACAGGACAGGGAAATGGACTCTTGGAGGGCACAAACAGAACCTTGTGTGCCCCAGGAGCCAGAAGAAAGGAGCAGCCATCCCCACAAAAGACTGACCCAGACTTACCCAGAAGTGTCCAGGAGTCTCCAGTGGAGGCATGGGTCGGTGGTGGCTTGCTGCAGGATTCAGGGCAGTGAGTATAGCAGTATGTGCATGGGATTTTTTGAAGGAGGTTAATCCTCATTATCTTCATTACCTCCACCATAGTTTGAACCCAGGTAAGTAGAAGGAAAGGAACGCAGTTCCACCCATCAACAGAAAATTGGGTTATAGATTTTCTGAGCATGGTCCCGCCCATCAGAACAAGGCCCAGTTTCCCTCTCAGTCAATTTCTCCCATCAGGAAGCTTCCATAAGCCTCTTATCCTTCTCCATCATAGGGCAGACAGACTGAAAACCACAATCACAGAAAACTAAACAAACTGATTACATGGACCACAGCCTTGTCTAGCTCAATGAAACTATGAGCCATGCTGTGTAGAGCCACCCAAGGACAGGTCATGGTGGAGAGTTCCGACAAAATGCAGTCCACTGGAGAAGGGAATGGCAAACCACTTCAGTATTCTTGCCTTGAGAACCCCGTGAAAAGTATGAAAAGGCAAAAAGATAACAACCTTTGGAGTTCATCTTTCAGTGTCCTAGCTACTAGAGATCAGTGGAGAAATAACTCCAGAAAGATGAAGAGATGGAGCCAAAACAAAAACAGTACCCAGTTGTGTACATCACTGGTGATGGAAATAAAGTCCAATGCTGTAAAGAGCAATATTGCATAGGAACCTGGAATGATAGGCCCATGGCAAATTGGAAGTGGTCAAACAAGAAATGGCAAGAGTGAACATCGACATTTTAGGAATCAGTGAACTAAAATGGACTGGAATGAGTGAATTTAACTCAGATGACCATTATATCTACGACTGTGTGCAAGAATCCCTTAGAATAAATGGAGTAGCCATCAAAGTCAACAAAAGAGTCTGAAATGCAGTACTTGGATGTCATCTCAAAAACAACAGAATTATCTCTGTTTGTTTCCAAACAAACCAAAAGTATCACAGTAATCCAAATCTATGCCCTGAGCAGTAATGCCTAAGAAGCTGAAGTTGAATGGTTCTATGAAGAGTTTCAAGACCTAGGAGTAACACCCCAAAAGGTGTCCTTTTAATTATAGAGGACTTGAATGCAAAAGTAGGAAGTCAGGAATACCTGGAGTAACAGGCAAATTTGGCCTTGGAGTACAGAATGAAGCAGGGCAAAGGCTAATGGAGTTTTTCCCAGAGAACACATTGTTCATAGCAAACACCCTCTTCCAACAACACAAGAGAAGATTCTACACATGGACATCACCAAATGGTCAATATGAAAATCAGATTTATTATATTCTGTTATATGGCTAAATAATATTCCATTATATAAATGTGCCACATCTTCTTTACCCATTCACCTGTCTATGAATATATAGGTTGCTTTCATGTCTTGGCTATTGTAAACAATGCTGCAATGAACACTGGGGTGAATGTAACCTTTCAAATTATAGTTTCCTATGTGTATATATTCAGGAGTGGGATTGCAGGATCATATGGGAGCTTTATTTTTAGTTTTTTAAGGAATTTCCATAATGTTCTCCATAGTGACTACACCAATTTACATTCCCACCAACAGTGTAGGAGGGTTCCCTTTTCTCCACACTTTTTCAAGATTTGTTATTTGACGGCCATTCTGACCAGTTTTAGGTGATTTGTTGTTGTTTTTTGCTTAATCACTAAGTCGTGTCTGATTCTTTTGCAGCCCAAGGGACTATAGCCCACCAGGCTCCTCTGTCCATGGGATTTCCCAGGCAAGAATACTGAAGTGGTTGCCATTTTCTTCTCCAGGGGATATTCACCATCCAAGGATTGGACTCATGTCTCTTGCATTGGCGCGTGGGTTCTTTATCGCTGAGCCAGCAGGGAAGCCCTGTTGAGCATCTTTTTATGTGCCTGTTTGACCATCTATTTGTCTTCTATTTTTCTCTTCTCCTCATTTTTTTAAATTGTGTTATTTATTTTATTTTATTTTATTGGTATGGAGCTGTATGAGCTGTTTGTATATTTTAAAGTTAGTCCCTATTGGTCACATCATTTGCAACTATTTTCTTCCATTCTGTAGGTTATATTTTCATTTGTTTATGGTTTTCCTTTGTAAGTTCAGTTAGGCTTAGCTTGATATAGTCCCATTTGTTTATTTTTGTTTTTCTCCCTCTGGTCTAAGGAGACAGATCCAAAAAAATGTTGCTAAGACCAATGTCAAGGAGCATACATACTCCTTATGTTTTCCTCTAGTAGTTTTATGTTTTCAAGGCTTACATTTAAATCTGTAAACCATTCTGAGTTTGTCTATGGTGTAAGAAAATGGTCTGGATTCACTCATTTTCATGTAGCTGTCCAGTTTTCCCAACATTCACTGACAAAACTGCCTCTTCTCTATGGCAAATTCTTACCTCCTTTGTCATAAGCTTATTAACCATGTAATTGTGCATTTATTTATGGGCTCTCTGTTATGGTCCATTGATCTATGTGTCTGTTTTTGTGCCAGTACCATACGGTTGTGATTACTATTGCTTTGTAGTAAAGTTTGAAATCAGGAAAGATGATATGTCCAGCTTTGTTCTTTCTCAAGTTTATTTGGCTATTTGGGTATTTTGTAGTTGCATGTAAATTTTATTTGTTCTAGTGCTGTGAAAAATGTCATGTGTATTTGACAGAGACTGCACTGAATCTGTAGACTCTTGGATAATATGCTTATTTTAACAATATTAATTCTTTGAATCCATGAGTACAGTGTATCTTTCTGTTTGCATCATCTTCAGTTTCTTTCATCAGTATATTACAATTTTTCCAAGTGCAAGTCTTTTATCTTCTTTGTTAGATTTATTCCTAGGCATTTTATTCTTTGTCATGTGATTGTAAATTAAACTGTTTCTTGATTGCTCTTTCTGGTAATGCATGATAGTATAGAAATGCAATAGATTTTTAATATTAAGTTTTGATCCTGTAACTTTACTGAATTTATTTATTAGTTCTAATATGGCAGAAAGTGAAGAAGAACTAAAAAGCCTCTTGATGAAAGTGAAAGAGGAGAGTGAAAAAGTTGGCTTAAACCTCAACATTCAAAAAACGAAGATCATGGCATCTGGTCCCATCACTTCATGGCAAATAGATGCAGAAACAGTGGAAACAGTGTCAGACTTTATTTTGGGGGGCTCCAAAATCACTGCAGATGGTGATTACAGCCATGAAATTAAAAGATGCTTGCTCCTGGGAAGAAAAGTTATGACCAATCTAGATAGCATATTGAAAAGCAGAGACATTACTTTGCCAACAAAGGTCTGTCTAGTCAAGCCTGTGGTTTTTCCAGTGGTCATGTATGGATGTAAGAGTTGGTCGGTGAAGAAAGCTGAGTGCTGAAGAATTGATGCTTTTGAACTGTAATGTTGGAGAAGACTCTTGAGAGTCCCTTGGACTGCAAGGAGATCCAACCAGTCCATTCTAAAGGAGATCAGTCCTGGGTGTTCTTTGGAAGGACTGATGCTAAAGTTGAAACTCCAATACTTTGGCCACCTCATCCGAAGAGTTGACTCATTGGAAAAGACTCTGATACTGGGAGGGATTGAGGGCAGGAGGAAAAGGTGACAACAGAGAATGAGATGGCTCAATGGCATCACCGACTCGATGGACGTGAGTTTGAGTGAACTCCAGGAGTTGGTGATGGACAGGGAGCCCTGGCGTGCTGCAATTCATGGGGTCGCAAAGAGTCGGACACGACTGAGTGACATTAAGTAGAATTGACCAGAAATACCAGGATGTTTCAGTAAGGCTGTATTTTAATATAGAAAAAGAATAAGTAAGCATAATGATAGATGCTATCAAAATATTAGAAAAATTGAATTTCTCATGATATTCTTAGAATATTCTTAAGAAAAGCAAATTCCAATCCTAAACTAAAAACCCAACAATAATTTAAAGCCAAAATATAAAGCCCAGATCAAGACAAAAATATCAGTTATTCATTCACATGAATCCATAAAATGTACTGTAATATTTTAAAATTTTACTATTTCATTCTTCTTGTTTAGTTACTAAATCTGACTCTATGACTCCATGGACTACAGCAAACTAGGTTTCCCTGTCCTTCACTATCTCCCAGAATTGGGTCACATTCATGTTCATTGAGTTGGTGATGCCATCCAACCATTTCATCCTCTGTCATCCCCTTTCTCTTCCTGCCCTCAATCTTTCCCAACATCTGGGTCTTTCCATTCTTAAAGAAAAATATGTGTAATGTCATTTTTAGAATTACTTTGAATGATTACTTTAAAAGGCAAATGGCTTCATTATTTACTTTAAGAGACAAGTTAATCAAATTTTAATATAGTTTTAAACAAATTACACTTACAAAATTAATATCTATGGTCTCTCACATCTATATGTGAGTAACTGGTTCCAAACTAGGTTTGTTGCCATAAACAATGAGCGAGCATGGGATTAAATACATGAAACATTTGTTTTAAGACATTAGATTACAGGTGGGACTGTGATTCTGAGAAAGCAAGTGAACAAAATAGGCCTGTGATCTCTCAGACTTTGTACCTGGAGACCATTTCCAGGTACAGTATAGTGAGGACAAACAGAATCACTGGAGAGACAATGCAATTTGAGAAGAGTTACTATGCAGAGAGGCGAAATCTGTGGACAGGAGATTCAGAAATCTGTAAGTGATCTCTGCTGATAAGTTCATCTGTCAGTTATTTACAATTGGTACATTTATTGAAGATAAAGTATAATCTGATAACATTTATTTTTAAAATGTAAAGCTTTCCTATATATCAATCTTAATCTGTTAAATTCTCTAATAGAGAAATTATAATAACCAAAAATGTCAAAATTCTAGGGATCAATTCTAGATGAGCAACATAGAATCTTTTTCAAAATATACCAAAGAGTTTTGTAAAATATAAAAAAATGATCTGAACATATAAAAGATAATTTGAATAAATGAAAACATGTACCATTTTTTTTCTGATAACAATATACATAACCTGCAGAACTTACATCAAAATACAACATTTGTTCCAGTTTAAATAAGAACTGATTTCATACATGAAAGAAGTATTTTTATTTCCAGGTTGGCTTGCAAATTTATAATAACCAATACCTGCTACAGATACATTATCTTTCTAAAATATATTTAAAAGATGCTTTATAGGGTTTGTATTTTGTAATAGGATTTATGTGTATTAACTCTGTATGCATGCTAAGGTGCTACAGTCATAGCTGACTCTTTGTGACCCTATAGACTGTAGCCTGCCAGACACCTCTGTCCATAGAAAATCTCTAGTCAAGAATACTGGGGTGGGTTGTTGTGTCCCCCTCTAGGGGATCTTCCTGATCCAGGGATCAAACCTGTGGTTCTTACATCTCCTGTGTTGGCAAGTGAGTTTTTTACCGCTAGCCACCTGGGAAGCCCCATTAACTGGGCATGATACTGTAATTCAAAATAAAAGTTTATAAGGCTTAGAAATCACAAAATTTTTGACTGTTCATGGAAATTGAGTATATAACTTCATATTTTAATCATTTTGTAGCTTATAAATTATATTATGCAGAGCTATATAATATAATTTTTGTCTGGAGAATCCCATGGACAGAGGAGCCTGGGAGGCTACAGTCCATAGAGATGAAAAGAATCAGACATGACTGGTACAACTTAGCACACACAGAGGTTTAATAAAAAGGCTAAGAGACTAATAAAAGCTAAGAAACAAAATAATATACATTATGGCAAATTCTTTATAATCTATAAGTACTGCTATTCCTACCCCTCTTCTTATTTGACATCAATCCCTTGCCTTTAAACTCAGTTTGGGTTTAATCTTTTGAGTGGGCTTTCACAAATACCCACATCTTGAATTTTATCAATCCAATAATAACAGTAAGTCTTTTAAAACAATTCTAGCATCATGATTCAAATGTGTTTTTAGTTTGAAATTTCAAGCATAGAACAGAGATAATTTATTGATCTCTGGTCCCATGCAGGTGTTTCATAGCTAATATTGCTAAGTCGCTTCAGTCGTGTCCGACTCTGTGTGACACCATAGATGGTAGCCTACCAGGCTCCCCGATCCCTGGGATTCTCCAGGCAAGAACACTGGAGTGGGTTGCCATTTCCTTCTCCAATGCATGAAAGTGAAAAGTGAAAGTGAAGTCACTCAGTCATGTCCAACTCTTCGCTGGCGACCCCATGTACTGCAGCCTACCAGGCTCCTCCGCCCATGGGATTTTCCAGGCAAGAGTACTGGAGTGGGGTGCCATTGCCTTCTCTGATAGCTAATATTAAGACTACATCAAAATAAATAACTTTAGTACTAATTTCATTATTCAAGGTTAAGTGAAATAAAATATTAAATTGTTGGCGATTATAGGTATCCTTCTTTATCACATATCAATGTTGTGTCAATATGAGGTGTCAGCCCACAAGGAGGCAGTTGAACTGCTTCCTATGAGGAGTAACAGGGTGTTAAGATCTAGCAAACAAGGCAGAGATAAGGTTTGTGCTGAGACATTGGGAGACTTCAACTCCTCTGAAAGAGAAGTTAAAATATAGATAATTTTAACATCAAAAGCTGAAGATGATCAAAAAAGAACAAATAGACTGGTTCTAGGTCAGTGTACCTAGTCCAGAAGGAAATATTTCAAATGACATAATCTTGTTAAGACTTTTAGAAGACCTATAGCT
Organism: Capricornis sumatraensis; assembly: GCF_032405125.1. NCBI lineage: Eukaryota > Metazoa > Chordata > Mammalia > Artiodactyla > Bovidae > Capricornis > Capricornis sumatraensis. The sequence continues at coordinate 101,066,877 of NC_091074.1, read as the reverse complement.
TCCTTCTTTGAACAATTCTGCCCTGCAGCAATAAGCCATCCTCTGAACATTTTTCACAAGCAGATAACCTAGTTACATGCTTGTGTCTCTGTCCTATTGGAGTAAGTCTAAACATGAAATAGTAAAAAAGGAAAACAATTTGTAACTCAGAGGTCAATCCCAATGTTTTGTCAATGCTGGTTCCTTAAAGGGATGTTTGTCTTAAATAAAAGCCTGGAATGATAAATCAGTAGTGTTCATAAGCTACAATAGAAAATACAATATTTAGTCACCAGAAATTAGGAAGCTTCCTTCATATGCATAGATTTTGTTTTATAGAAGGATTCAGGAGGTACTCTTAGTGGGAGATAGCATCTGGGGGAAATAAAAAAAGGATAATATAGGAAGTGATACGACATTTATTTGTGTATCTGCCATATGGACTGGGTTTGAACCCTCTTTGTTGAGGGTCAAACGTTATTAGAACTACTCAAAAGTTCTGCCTTTGCAATCAGGGGCACAAATATACCTTCCACATTTCTCAGGATTCAACAAATGATCAAGTTATTAAATTAAACACTTATACCTATCTCTCCATTGAATCTAGTTTGGGCACCAAGAAGAGGACAGGAAGCTTTGAAAACATGGAGAACAAAAAACAAGAATTACTGATGATAAAGGAAGATGATGAGACTTCTCAGAATGGCCTTTTAGATATAAGATATAGAAGAGCAGGATTTAAAATGGGAGAGAAAAAATGAGCTCTGTTCAGTAGCTTAGAGCATTAAGGAACTGAAAGAACCATTTTAGCTGGAGCAGAGTGAGGACACGAATTCCATGAAACATAAGAGGTGGACAGAATTCAGATTCTGCAGGCCTTGCGGAAACTGTTGAGGGTAGGTGCAAGAGACAATCATGAAGAACTACTTGTAGAAGTTCGAGGCCTACAGATGTAAGCAAGGAAAAAAAAAAATTATTTTCCTTTGTATCTCCTGCATCATATACACATACAAAATAGAAATGCTTTTCCATCTTGACCAATTACATACTTTGCTCTTCTGAAAAGTATCAGAACTTATTGAGAACTTCTTAATTAAACTCTGTTATATTTACCTTAGATATTGTCTGATGTACTTATAGGACATTTAGAATTATCAATGTAGGTATAATTTTACCATACTTTGAATATCAAATATAAATATCATCTATCATTGTAACCTCTATCAAATCTTACTACTCCTGATAATCATTCAAATTCTAATGGCCCTTTTGTGTTTTCTGATTTAATAAACCATACTAAAATGTGTATCCCAATTACACACTTCACCTAACTCATCAGTGCACAAAGTATAAGTGCTCATTCAACAGTTAGACAATTTACTACAGTCTCAAATTTATAGCCAAATATATACAATTTAAGGAAAGCAGTTCTTTGCAATGTGTAATGTTAACGATGCATGAGAATGCTTACAGAGAGCTAAACTAATAAAATTTGTTTCATGTTAGGCCATTAAATGTGTTTCCTTGGTTGAACTGGCATACCAACCCCTAGAAGGGAACAAAAACAGAATAAGGAAATAAAACCTCTTGAAATAATTGTTATTCTTTCAAAATAATCTTCTTGTAGGATTAACTTGTAGGCTCTACAATATGATTTTTATTGACACATATTTTCTCTAGTTTACCACTAGAGAAAATTCTGTTATTTATTTACAATTTTTATTACAATTTTATAGTACCATTTCAAGTTTATAGAATACCTGGAGAATATGCACTTCATAAATATTAACATATTTTTCTTAAACAGATAAATATGTGTAAATATACATCCTATGAATTTCAAACACATACAAACCTAAATCTACAATTCAAAATTGATACTTATTTTGCTTAGTTATTCTAAGACTTCTTAGGATGACAGGACTTTCATACTTGAAGTAATTTAAGAAATGATCTAACCCAACATACATGGTATCAATTGATAAACTATAATCCATAGAAATTAAATAATTTATCTATCAATTTGCCTATCCTGTGATAAAATGTTCATTTATTTTCTATTTTATGTTTTTTTTTATATACCCCATCCTTCCACATCCACTTTTCTTTCCTCTCTGCTCCTTACACAATGAAGTATATATAGCAAAAAGAATTGTCATAAAAGATAAATGTGATACAAATATTTCTTGCCATAGTAAAGATATTTAAGACCTTTGATTTTAGAAAGGAATATGGAGGTAGTTCTATATCATCCAAATATATAGGTAACTTGAAATTTCAAAAACTTACCAAGAAACCATATTTTCATTTACCAAACATTAAGGTACACTTACTGTGAGAGGCACTATATATTTCTCTTGAGATATAAAAGACAGCAAGATAGACATGTTCACTACAAAGTTTATATCAAGTGAAGGGGACAAAATAAATTAAAATATACTTAAAATTTCTGCATTATAATTAATACTGTTTGTTGGCAGGGATAGTGGAAAGGCTAGGGGATACTAACTTAGAAAATCAGGAACAATTGGATAGGAAGGCCTCCTTTCTACAGGCTGCTCAGAGATGCTGTCTCCAAAAAAGTATTTTAATGTGAGGACAAATGAGTCATGTGAAATGGGGTCAAGAGTGATTTAAGCAGAGGGAAGGGCTTGAGTTACAGACAGGGCGAAGCCTTGGGCATGTTTGATGGCCTACTGATGTCCATTGCATTTGAAACATAGGAAGCAGAAAAAAAAGCATCAATGGGATAGGTGCAGAGACCTCACATCAGTACCAGCATTTTTCTCAGAACATCCAACTTTCTTTCTTCAGGCTTACATTAGTGTAACCTGCCTAATTCCTCTACTGTCCACAGAGAGGACCAGAAATAGGAGCCACCACAGTCTGATTACTCTTAAAATGACCAAGTCGTTTAAATTTTATACAATTTAAGATTTAAATTGTGTTAATTTTAAAATATGTTGGAATATGTGCAATTTTATCTGATCCCCATATCAACTTTCTGGGGTAGCCCTATCAGGACTTCAAAGTCGTATTTACATAAGAGTTAGCTGAAGTTTAGGGTGTAACTTTTATTATTATGTGTTTTTGTTGTCCATTCAAGAATACTGTTGTGGTCAGCCCATTATGTTTTTGTATTTTGTTTTCAGTTTTAAATTTAAAATCCCTTTGATTGAAGTGTACAGAGATTTCTACCTTGGGGAGAATCCCTGGTGTTATCAGATAGTCTTTGGGTGTAGGTTTCAATAGCCACATATGCTTATGTCAGCTGTGGGGACTTTGGGGGACAGTTCCTGACTCTCACATGAAAAGTCATCTTCATCTCTGCCAAACATGTTAGATTCCAAAAAATTTCCTTGGTTTTACTTTGGAAAGAAGGTTTGTGAGATTTTCAGTCACATTCTTAGCTATTTCAGGGTGTATGTCCAGAGGGACTTGCCTCAGCATAGAGGAGTTACTGACTTGGGACAACTGAAAGAGGAAGCCCATGATTTTTAGCCTGGCATTATACAGGGAATTTTGTGCTAACACCAGATTTTTGTTCATAATATATCCTTCAAGAGGTTACAAGTTAGCAAAGTCTAGGGATTATCCTACTATTTCATAAGTCCTTATAGCAATATGAAAAGTAAACAGATAACAGTAGAGTCACATAATTAGAAAAAAAAAAAGAATAGATAAAGAACCTTTTAACTTTCCTCATGGTGCTATAATTTGCCTGGATTTGCTAAGAAGAGGGTTGTTTTCCTCTATGTTTTTACTTCTAAAATTATAATATTTTCCATCAGATATAAGTGGAACCCTGGAATATATACATGTATTTGCTTTCTTGATGAGGCCAGTTTTTACACATTCACAGATTAATTGAAACTGTTTTGTGCATTCTCTATTGTGAGTAATATTCCAGGTGCTGGGATTACAAAGAATTTATAAGGAAGACAGATCAGAGAATTTCTGCTCAAGGAAAAGATAGACAATTAAAACCTGCAACTGATACATAGGGGGCTTCTCTGATAGCTCAGTTGGTAAAGAATCCGCCTGCAATGCAGGAGACCCTGATTTGATTCCTGGGTCAGGAAGATCCGAAAGAGAAGGGATAGGCTATGCACTCCAGTATTCCTGGGCTTCCCTTGTGGCTCAGCTGGTAAAGAATCTGTCGGCAATGAGGGAGACCTGGGTTTGATCCCTGGATTGGGAAGATACCCTGGATAAGGGAAAGGCTATCCACTCCAGTGTTCTGGCCTGGAGAATTCCATGGACTGTATAGTCCACGGGGTCGCAAAAAGTTGAGCGAACTTCACTTTCACTTTCAGTGATACATAATAAATGCTGCAATGGTGGTATGCATAGGGTAATTTTGAATTACAAAAGTGCCCTTGATCCAGACCGTCTGAGCTAAATACTGACATATGAGTGCAATGGATTGACTTGAGTATTTGTGTTCTCCCCAAATTCTTATGTTAAGATCTTAATCCCCAGTGTTATAATATTTGAAAATGGAGCCTTTCTGAGCTAACTAGGTGTGAGGGTGGAGCCCTCCTAAATGGGATTAGTGTTTTCATAAGAGGCTCCCCAGAGAGCTCTCTCACCCTCTTTCTGCCATAAGAGTATACAGTAAAATGTTAGTCCATAATCCAGAAGAGGGATCTTGCTGGAACCCAATCATGCTTTCACCCTGATGTTGGATCACCAGCCTCCAAAACTATGAGAAAGAAAATCTGTTGTTTACAAGTCATCTAGTCTATGGCAGTTTGTTATTGTAGCTCAAACTGACTAAAAGAACAAGTAATGGGTTAAAATTAACTCTCAGAAATTAAAGCACTTGATAGATTTTATGTTAGAAAATCTTATTAATAAATCAGTGATGTTATATAAGGAGTAGAATTTCAGGAATTAGATTATTCCAGGACAATTTAATAACATACCACTATTATCTCAGCATCAATTACTGTCAAAAATAATACCATATTGTGTCTTTGCCCTATTACAAATTCTCAGTTAAAAAAAATAAATCCATCTACATTTGTATGCAAGCATCTCTATCAAACTTTATAATAAAACAATTTTTGTTTATTTTATTCCATTAGAAATACACAAAAGAGCTCCTTTATAGTCTAAAAATGTAATAATCTAAACTAAACTTACTGCTGTATTAATTTTCTAAATTTTACTTTGAAGGCAAAACCCAGAATGTGGTTTCTTGTCTCCAAAGTGCTCAAAGTTCAATTAACCTCTCTTCTCTATGTTATTTTCAAAATAGCTCCAGAAATCACAGTGTATATCATCAATCTATTGCAAGCTACCTACAGTACACAAAATGTAAGAATATTGCAAGCCTATCTTCCATGCTATTATTGTCGTATCTACTGTTAGTCACGTAGCCGTGTCCTGCTCTTTGCCATCCCATGGACTGCAAAGGTTCCTCTGCCAGGTTCCTCTGTCCATGGGATTCTATAGGAAAGAATACTGGAGTGGGTAGCCATTCCCTTCTCCAGGGGATATTCTTAACCCAGGGATCAAACTCAGGTCTCCTGCATTGCAGGCAGAGTCTTTACCATCTGTGCCACCAGGGAAGTGTCATATCTATTACATGTACATAAACTATACATCACACAGGGTTGCATTAATATTTCCTTAGATATTATATTTACCAAACTACTTACTTGTTATCATAATTTCAAGACTTTCCTGTAGATCAAGTGGTATTTCTCTTTATCCTGAAAGGAATTATTCCCATTTCTTCCTCCCTTCATTGTCTCTGATGAGAAATTAGCATCATCTACATTGCTATCTACTTGTATGTAATGTGTTGCTATTAAGTATATCAGGTCAATTTTTCATTTCAGTTATTAGAATTTCAGTACTAGAATCATGACCATGTTTTTTAATTGTATTTTTCTTCTGAAAGTTCTATTTATATTTATGAATTATGTATATGATTTTAAATTCCTTGAATATATTCATAATAATGGCTACCTGGGTGATTTCTACTGACTTTTTTTTTTTTTTCTAAAATATATGTCACCTTTTATTTTCCCTTGCATATGTGAGAACTGAACATTAGGAGGGGTATCTGTAAGGAATCTGTATTCTGTTACTGTACCCCTGGAGAAGGGAATGGCTACCCACTCCAGTACTCTTGCCTAAAGAATTCCATGGACAGAGGAGCCTGGCTGGGTACAGTCCATGGGGTCATAAAGAGTTGGACATGACTGAGTGACTAACACTCTCATTTTCATGTTACTATACAGTGAGTTTTTATTTTCTCAGGTAGTTAACTTGGCTGGACCCATACTCCAATCTCTGTCTTTTTAAAATTAGACTAAAAAGTCTACACTTCTTATTCAGCTTCTAGTTGCTACATTTTGCTAATCTTTGAGGTTCCCTCAAGCATTTACAGATTAGCAGGCAACCACATAGCTGTGTGAATTTTGAAAGCAGATTTGGGGGCTGGTCTCCTTGGTGACTTCCTCCCTGCTTTTCCCTCCTAGCTTTCTCCTCCTGTTTTGGTTGTTAACTCAGTCCTCTGCCCTCAAACCAGTAAGCCTGTGGTTTTCTGCCCTCAGAGCTATGCTTGATTAGGGAGACTCTGTCAAAAAGTGATGAACAAGATATTTACCTGCAGCATTTCATCTGTAAATGGTAGATGCCCTTCCAGTTTCTGCCTGTATTCTGTTGCTTTCTAGTAGTTTCAAATTTCAAATAGGTTTGCTTTTATAATTTTATTTCCTCTTGTGAGAATATTGATACTAACAAGCTATCCTGCCATTACCCAGAGATTCTTCTTATAAACTGTATATTTTTCACATAATTAAATCTTGAACAGTGTGAATTTATTAATGATGAGTCTCTGCTTATATAATCAGTTAATATTTATCTAATCTTATGTTTTGTTGTTTGCCAATGCCTTTATGGGTGCTATTATCATCTTTTACTTAGTGTTTCAGATTACTAGCTATTTGATGTAATTACCAATATAGTTGTTCTCTTTACTGTGATTATGAGTGAAACTAATATTATAAGTAATGTTAGCAGTAAACTTTGTATGTGTACCTTTTGTGCATGTGCATATTTTTACCTAAGCCAAGATTTATATGTTCATTTCACCACATAGATTAGTATACAGTAAAGAAACACATAGTTACCCCACTTCTTCCCTAGAGCTGGCATCCATCATGTCAGAAATAAACTCACCCCTACCCTGCTGACTTCCAGCTTGGATTAGCTATTTCCATTCCCATCACATAAAAGGTTTCCTCAGGTCAGCATAACAGTGAATCCTCATTCCCAAACCCTGTTCAAAGAAAACACTGGTTTGATATCTATTTCTATAGTGCTGAGTTTTCTAGGAACCACATTTAAATAAAACCATACAATATGTAATCTTGTGTCTAGATTCTTCCACTTATTTTTGACAGTCATGCATGGCATTCAGTGGGTCAGTCCATCAGTTCAGTTTCTCAGTCCTGTCTGACTCTGCGATCCCATGGACTGCAGCACTTTGGGTTCCCTGTCCATTATCCGTTTCCCTGTCCAAATCCCGGACCTTACTCAAACTCATATCCATTGAGTCAGTGATGCCATCTAACCATTTCATCTTCTGTCATGCCCTTCTCCTCCCACCTTCAATCTTTCCCACCATCAGGGTCTTTTCCAATGAGTCAGTTCTTCACATCAGGAGGCAAAGCTACTGGAGTTTCAGCTTCAGCATCAGTCCTTCCAATGAATATTCAGGACAGATTTCCATTAGGATTGACTCGCTAGATCTCCTTGCAGTCCAAGGGATTCAAGAGTCTTCTCCAACACCACAGTTCAAAAGTATCATTTCTTTGGTGCTCAGTTGTCTTCAGAGTTCCTCTCACATCCATACATGACTACTGGAAAAACCATCGTTTAGACTAAACAGACTTTTGTTGGCAAAGTAATGTCACTGCTTTTTAACACGCTGTCTAGATTGGTCATGGATTGTCTTCCAAGGAGCAAGCTTCTTTTAATTTCATGGCTGTAGTCACCATCTGCAGTGATTTTGGAGCCCCAAATAATAAAGTCTGTCACTGTTTCCATTGTGTCCCCATCTATTTGCCATGAAGTGATGGGACCAGATGTCATTATCTTTGTTTTCTGAATGTTGAGCTTTAAGCCAACTTTCTCACTCTCCTCTTTCACTTTCATCAAAAGGCTCTTTAGTTCTTCTTCACTTTTTGCCATAAGGATGGTATCATCTGCATATCTGAGGTTATTGATACTTCTCCCAGCAATCTTGATTCCAGCTTTTGCTTCATCCAGTCCAAGGTTTTGCATGATGTACTCTGCATATAAGTTAAATAAGCAGGGTGACCATATACAGCCTTGAAGGACTCCTTTTCCTATTTGGAACCAGTCTGTTGTTCCATGTCCAGTTCTAACTGTTGCTTCTTGATCTGCATACACATATCTCAGGAGGCAAGTCAGGTAGTCTGGTATTCCAGTCTCTTGAAGAATTTTCCAGTTTGTTGTGATCCACACAGTCAAAGGCTTTGGCATAGTCAATAAAGCAGAAATAAATGTTTTTCTGGAACTCTCTTGCTATTTTGGTAATGCAATGGTTTTGGCAATTTGATCTCTGGTTCTTCTGCCTTTTCTAGATCCAGCTAGAACTCATGGAAGTTCATGGTTCAGGTACTGTTGAAGCCTGGCTTGGAGAATTTTGAGCATTACCTTGCTTACGTGTGAGATGAGTGTATTGTGTAGTCATTTGAACCTGCTTTGGCATTGCCTTTTTTCTAGGATTGGAGTGAAAACTGACCTTTTCCGGTCCTGTGTCCACTGCTGAGTTTTCCAAATGTGGTGGCATATTGTGTGCAGCACTTTCACAGCATCATCTTTTAGGACTTGAAATAGCTCAGCTGGAATTCTTTCACCTCCACTAGCTTTATTCTTGCTTCCAAAGGACCACCTGACTCTGCATTCCAGGATGTCTGGCTCTAGGTGAATGATAAAAGCATCGTGTTTATCTGGGTCATAAAGATCTTTTTTGTATAGTTCTATATATTGTTGCCACCTCTTCTTAATATCTTCTGCTTCTGTTAGGTCCTTACCATTTCTGTCCTTTATTGTGCCTATCTTTGCATGAAGTATTATCTCTAATTTTCTTGAAGAGATCTCTAGCCTTTCCCATTCTACTGTTTTGCTCTATTTCTTTACATGGATCATTGAGGAAGACTTTCTTATCTCTCCTTGCTATTCTTTGCAACTCTGCAGTCAAATGGGTATATTTTTCCTTTTCTCTCCTTGGAAGAAAAGTTATGACCAACCTAGATAGTATATTCAAAAGCAGAGACATTACTTTACCGACTAAGGTCCATCTAGTCAAGGCTATGGTTTTTCCTGTGGTCATGTATGGATGTGAGAGTTGGACTGTGAAGAAGGGTGAGCGCCGAAGAATTGATACGTTTGAACTGTGGTGCTGGAGAAGACTCTTGAGAGTCCCTTGGACTGCAAGGAGATCCAACCAGTCCATTCTGAAGATCAACCCTGGGATTTCTTTGGAAGGAATGATGCTAAAGCTGAAGCTCCAGTGCTTTGGCCAACTCATGCAAAGAGTTGACTCATTGGAAAAGACTCTGATGCTGGGAGGGATTGGGGGCAGGAGGAGAAGAGGACGACCCAGGATGAGATGGATCGATGGCATCACTGACTCAATGGACGTGAGTCTGAGTGAACTCCGGGAGATGGGAGGCCTGGCATGCTGCGATTCATGGGGTCGCAAAGAGTCGGACACGACTGAGCGACTGAACTGAACTGTACTGAACTCTTGCCTTTAGCTCCCTTTCTTTTCATAGCTATTTTTAAGGCCTCCGCAGACATCCATTTTGCCTTTTTTCATTTCTTTTTCTTGGGAATGGTCTTGCTCACTGCCTCCTGTACAATGTCACGAACCTCTGTCCATAGTTCATCAGACACTCTGTCTATCAGATCTAATCCCTTGAATCTATTTGTCATTTCCACAGAATAATCCTAAGGGATTTGGTTTAGGTTATACTTGAGTGATCTAGTGGTTTTCCCTACATTCTTCAATTTAAGTCTGAATTTGACAATAAGGAGTTCATGATCTAAACCACAGTCAGCTCCTGGTCTCATTTTGCTGGCTGTAAAGAGCTTCTCCCTCTTTGGCTGCAAAAAAATATAATCAATCTGATTTCAGTATTGACCATCTGGTGTTGTTCATGTGTAGAGTCTTTTTTTGTGTTGTTGGAAGGTGTTTGCTATGACCAGTGCATCCTCCTGACAAAATTCTATTAGCCTTTGACCTGCTTTGTTTTGTATTCCAAGGCTAAATTTGCCTGTTAATCTAGGTATCTTAACTTCCTACTTTTGCATTCCAGTCCCCTATAATGAAAAGGACATCATTTTTCTGTGTTAATTCTAGGAGATCTTGTAGGTCTTCACAGAGTCATTCAGCTTCAGCTTCTTCATCATTACCGGTTGGGGCATAGACTTGGACTACCGTGATATTGAATGCTTTGCCTTGGAAATTAACAGAGATCATTCTGTAATTTTTGACATTGCATCCAAGTACTGCATTTCAGACTCTTTTGCTGTCTATGATGGCTACTCCATTTCTTCTAAGAGATTCTTGCCCACAGTAGTAGATATAATGGTCATCTGAGTTAAATTCACCCATTCTAGTCCATTTTTTGTTCATTGATTCCTAAAATGTTGATGTTTACTCTTGCCTTCTCCTGTTTGACCACTTCTAATTTACCTGGATTCATGGACCTAACATCCCAGGTTTCTATGCAATACTGCTCTTTACAGCATCAGTCTTTGGGTCAGTAGTCTCTTCCTTTTTATTGCTTGGTAATATGCCATAATGTGGATAAACTACTTTCATGGTTGATGGCTATTTGGCTATTTCCAATTCTTTTTTTTTTTTTTTTTTGTCTCTTTCTAGTATAATTGTTCATGTTTTTAACTGTTGTATAAGCAGGGTGATTAAAAAGATGACAGGGCTATCTTTAATGTATGATACAATATCTTCCTTTTCCTCATCAAATCACAAGGATTTATTTGTGAGTTTAATATTTTTCTTCTTAATCCCCAGTAATAATACTAACTCTTAAGAGATTTAATAGCATAATTATATTCAATTTCTGTAAGAAAGAAATTATTTCCCCCCCAAGAAAAAGAATTATAAATTGGCTTGTTTGTATGTTTGTTTTATTTTGTGTGTGTGTGTGTGTAATAATGTTTTATTAAAGTATAAAGGAGATAGAGAAATCTTCTGACATAGGTATCAGAAGGAGTTTGTTTTAATATTTCAACCTTTTAAACTCTGTGACAAGAGGAAACTACTGTACCCCTGTTTCTTTCAAATCCTTAACTTAAGTTTCCTCTAAATTTGATTGCAAAAGCTCTTAAGTTTTCTCTAAAAGTATGTAGTTCACAGCCTGTTTTAAGTTTTTTAAAATAACACAAAGAATATGATATTCAGATAATTAATTACTGTCCTTAACAGATTATTTCTGAAAGGTCTAACTCACATTACTGACCGTTAACTTGGTAGTACATACCTTCTTTCATCTGTCAAGCAATGATTTGCTCATAAAAGGTACATCAAAGTGGGAGTCAGCAGCTCTAGTATACCTTCTCATTCAATTTCCCAGCTTTGGAGGAGCAACTCTGGATGCCACTTTTTATCTCATTTTCATATTTTCTGACTCAAAGAGCTAAAGATAATTAATATTTGAACAGCATTGCCCAGATGGAAGTCACTATAAAGAACACAACCAGAACTATTACTTTATGTTGATTAACAAAATTTAAGTCACATAGTAATTAAATGACATATAAATTGAACTCAAAATGGATTAAAGATCTAAATGTAAGACCAGAAACTCTAAAACTCCTAGAGGAGAACATAGGCAAAACACTCTCAGACATAAATCACATCAGGATCCTCTACGATCCACCTCCCAGAATTCTGGAAATAAAAGCAAAATTAAATAAATGGGATCTAATTAAAATTAAAAGCTTCTGCACAACAAAGGAAACTATAAGCAAGGTGAAAAGACAGCCTTCTGAATGGGAGAAAATAATAGCAAATGAAGCAACTGACAAACAACTAACCTCAAAAATATACAAGCAACTTATGCAGCGCAATTCCAGAAAAATAAATGACCCAATCAAAAAATGGGCCAAAGAACTAAATAGACATTTCTCCAAAGAAGACATATGGATGGCTAACAAACACATGAAAAGATGCTCAACATCACTCATTATCAGAGAAATGCAAATCAAAACCACAATGAGGTACCACTTCACACCAGTCAGAATGGCTGCGATCCAAAAATCTGCAAGCAATAAATGCTGGAGAGGGTGTGGATAAAAGGGAACCCTCTTACACTGTTGGTGGGAATGCAAACTAGTACAGCCACTATGGAGAACAGTGTGGAGATTCCTTAAAAATTGCAAATAGAACTACCTTAAGACCCAGCAATCCCACTGCTGGGCATACACACCGAGGAAACCAGAATTGAAAGAGACACGTGTACCCCAATGTTCATCACAGCACTGTTTATAATAGCCAGGACATGGAAACAACCTAGATGTCCATCAGCAGATGAATGGATAAGAAAGCAGTGGTACATGTACACAATGGAGTATTACTCAGCCGTTAAAAAGAATTCATTTGAATCAGTTCTGATGAGATGGATGAAACTGGAGCCGATTATACAGAGCGAAGTAAGCCAGAAAGAAAAACACCAATACAGTACACTAACACATATATATGGAATTTAGAAAGATGGCAATGATGACCCTGTATGCAAGACAGCAAAAAAGACACAGATGTGTATAACGGACTTTTGGACTCAGCGGGAGAGGGAGAGGGTGGGATGATTTGGGAGAATGGCATTCTAACATGTATACTATCATGTAAGAATCGAATCGCCAGTCTGTCTGACGCAGGATACAGCATGCTTGGGGCTGGTGCATGGGGATGACCCAGAGAGATGTTATGGGAAGGGAGGTGGGAGGGGGGTTCATGTTTGGGAATGCATGTAAGAATTAAAGATTTTAAAATTAAAAAAATAAAAAAATTTAAAAAAAAAGAAAAAAAAGAAAGAAAATAGAGGTTCATTTTTTTTAATGAGAAATTCACACCCACTTATAATGATTTTTGGGGTTTCATCTATGTTTTAATTTTAAAATAATCTCTGAAATCACCATAACTTTCAGTAACATATAAAAATTACCATTTGTATACCTCTTTTATCTATTAAAGTTTCATTTCTTGGAATAGCCAAAACTCTAGTCAATTAAACTAATTCATTCCAAGACTCAAATATGTATCAAAACAAAAACTACATAAAATATTTTACATCTATTATATAAATTATTTAATTATAATCTATATTACATATACATATAGTGTACATATATGAGAGGGGACTGCAGGTGGGATTTTATAAATGAAACGTATATTCTACTTTCAATATTATGTAAAATTGTCTCTAGAAGCAGGATGTTATTTGAGTGTGAAAGGTTACTACTACTACTACTACTACTACTACTACTACTACTACTACTACTACTACTAAGTCACTTCAGTCGTGTCCAACTCTATGCGACCGCATAGACGGCAGCCCACCAGGCTCCCTGGTCCCTGGGATTCTCCAGGCAAGAACACTGGAGTGGGTTGCCATTTCCTTCTCCAGTGCATCAAAGTGAAAAGTGAAAGTGAAGTCGCTCAGTCGTGTCCGACTCTTTGCGACCCCATGGACTGCAGCCCACCAGGCTCCTCTGTCCATCGGATTTTCCAGGCAAGAGTACTGGAGTGGGGCGCCATTGCCTCCTCCGGAAAGGTTAGTAAAGCCCAATAATTTGTGTTCTTTCAACATACCTGATCCTATTTGATGTAAAGACAAGACCATAATTTTTTTTTTTTTTTATGGTTCTAAAAAGAGGTCACCAGTATTTATATTTAAAAGTCACTGTAAGTAACATGTCTTTGTCATTCAACAGAAAAACTAAAACATTTTCAAATACGATCTTACTATTATAGCACTGAAAACAAAATGAAATATCACTTACACTCACATGCAATAGCAGTTTCTTTTTCTTGAAATTCTTCTGGTCACCAGTATTTATATTTAAAAGTCACTGTAAGTAACATGTCTTTGTAGTCGTTCAACAGAAAAACTAAAACATTTTCAAATACAATCTTACTATTATAGCACTGAAAACAAAATGAAATATCATTTACACTCACATGCAATAGCAGTTTCTTTTTCTTGAAATTCTTCTCTGCAGAAATTGTTCAGACCACACAAATCATCCTGAGTATCTTATTTGTCCCATTCTGCTTGGTTTTTGCAGTTATTCTGCTCTGGAAAATAATTTTTAATAATTTTCCATTTCCAGTGTTTTTGACTCTTAAAGAAAATGTAAGTGAAGGTAAGATATCAGTTCGGTTTAGTGAGGATGATAAGGGCTTTAAATATAGTTTGCTCCTTTTTCTTACACTGAGAGATAAGTGATTAATTTGAGAAAGTTTAAGAGAAATACATTATTCTGGCAATAGGTAGGATTAAAGATGCAGAAACACTTTTTCCCTCATTTTACTTCACCCCACACCTTAGTCTAAGCTTTTGCAGCACCACAGATCATTCCACCCCATATCACAACCCCCCATTTTTTTTTTCAGTAACTGTGAAAGAACAGGAGAAGTAACATCTTCCAAATACCTATGCTGTATAAAGTGGTCCAGGGACAAAAATATGAAGGTTCTACAAAGATATTATAATGGTGATAAAAAATTAAGAAAACAAAAAGGGGGTAATGTAAACTATAAGGTAGACTTATTTGAAAAGTCTAAATTTATACTAGCAAATTAGATTCCAAAGGACTTTAACATAATAATGAACAATGACCTAATACTGTCTAACCCAAGAATGCAAGTGTGATTCAAAATTTAGGGAATCTCTAATATAATAATCACATAAGTAGGTCAAGAGAGACTATAAATCATATCAATTCTTACCTCTCTCTATCCTGTGAGGTTTACCAAACCCTTTTTTTCTTGGAATTCCTCCCCACCCCCTACCCTCAATTTTTGCCTAATAAGGCTGTTAGAACAATGAAATGCAACAACTTTCACTCAGTTCTCCCCAGTCACAGTCTCTAGTGGGCAATTTGTATCTCAATGATCTTCAAGCTAATTGCTTCTCAGTTTAATGGGCCCAAGCTTTTCCATGCAGGATTAATTACCATAGGGTACTTCCACAGATAAAACAGTATGTATTTCTGGGTTGTTTCATTTAACATTTGTTCCTTCTTTATTCAGTATCAATAGTGGGTGAAAAAACTGGAAATAAATACATATTTTAAACACTAAAGGTATTGTGCATATGTCTATGGACATACAGCTAATTAAAGCTACTTATTTTTTCATTTATTCACTCACATTTACTTATTTATATGCTCAACACACATTTTCAGTGTTCCTAATATGTTCCCAACACTGTGATAGGTTCTAGGAGTGAAATTTCTTTCTAGGAATGAAGAATATTTTAAAATCTATACATTTGAACACAGGAAGATGGATTTCATTTTTAACAGCTTAAATTACAAAAAAATCACAAGACATTTTTGATTCATTGATAGAGAAATAGAATATGGGGTATCATATTTTAGCCAAGTGTTTGGCTGATAATCTTGTAAGAGGACCACATAAACACAATACGGATATATTGCACTACAGTAAAGCAACAGAGAATTTGCCTGGTTAGTCTTTGTATGGATCATGTTTCCATCAAAAATAGCTGACTCAAACTTAAATTACATTAATTCATGGAAGAATTAATAAAGGGAATAATTTTAAAGATATAAAGAGGAAAACACAAGCTGTCCTATAGCCCCTTCTCAGGCTAGGGACAGTATAGTTGCTACCAACCCTAGACTCAGGAGATACAGAAAAGGGAATCTTAGAATAATCTTGGAGAAAGGACTACAGAGGGAGGCAGCCATCCTAAGACAGTCTAACAGGGAAGAGCTCTGGAGAAAAAAATGCCCATATTTCATTTTTCTTGTTATTACCCACCAACCTCCTGCTGGGCTCCTCAGTAGCCAGTCACTAAAGATTAGTTTTCCTAACGCAGTAGAAGAGGGAGTAGTTATGAACGGAAGAAAAAGGTGGGGGAAGATTTCCACCAAGGCCTTCTAAAATATGACATAAATTCGTAAAAATTAAAACTAAATAATACTATGATTATATTATCAGAGTCATGAGTTATATCACACAGTTGAAAACTCATAGGACTTTTTTATTTATTTTTTTATTTTAATGGGTTCATATATATATATATATATATATATATATATATATAAATAGAAAGAGGACTTTTATATTATAATAAACTAGTTACTTCCTAACCAGAACTTCTGTGGCATTCTACTGTAATTGGAGTATTCTGTTCCCTCAAGTCTTTCCTCCCAGTCAATAGTGGGAGGTACCTCACTACAGAGTCCACATCTCTGTCAGCAAACAATTACCTTGATAGCTCTAAGAATTCCACTGACTGAATAATTTCCCCAGACTTCTTTGCTTCTACCTTTCTTTCAGATAGGAATACTTCTTACCTACCACCAGAATCAGCAGTCATGCACACAAGCTGGAGATCTCATTTATGAAAACAACTGACACAATAGTTGCCCCAGAGAAGCAGCTCCCTCTCTGCTGTTAATGCTAGAGAAAGTAAACACCTAGGCTGTCTCTGCAACATGCCTAGGACTGAGAGGCCTGTTCTATTTGTTGCTATTAGCATAACTGTATATCCTGCCCAGGTTGGAATGATTCTTCAAAGTGCTGAGAAGATAATCATCCACAACTTGTGATCTCCAGCCAAGAAGTATTCCCCACAAAAATGGTTTAGGTTCATACCACAGCTCACCTTGGCTACCGTCCTACCCCAGTTTCACTGCCTTCTAGGTGGAGATCCACTAAAATGGATTTTCAAATTTATTAACACTAAGCTCATTCGTTGATATTGTTGAATTCCTCTACCATTTCATAATTTATGTTTCTTAGACTTCTCTTTTGAAAATAATAATATCTATTTTATTTGAACAGTTTAGAGACCTGCCAACTGTAACTTGAAGCAAAGAATCAAAGATCCTTTCATTTTCTCCTTATTCATGGATTTACTTACAAAAGAGTTAAGCATTACACTTTTGCTTTATACCAAGCACTAAGATGGTATCAAAGTGAGTAAAATATATCCCCTCCTCACTTATTGTTAACATGCTAGTGTTATTCCTGGCATGTGCTGGTATTCCTGGTCTGCCTGGCGAGAAGTGATGGAGAAGAAATACTGTCAATGGAGTTTCCTTTTGAAAATTATGGATTATCCTGAAAGATAAATTATCCTTAAGTATAACATAAAACAATCAGAGATGGAAATGTAAAAATTAGAAGTCAGTGGACTTCTTAGGAAGGACAGTAGATCATGAAGGACCCCTTATATCATTAATACTGAATATTTTAGAGAATTCCCTGGCAGTCCAGTGGTTAGGACACCATGCCTTTACTGCCAAGTGCATGAGTTAAATTACTCAAGGAACTAAGATCCCACAGGCTGCAAGGTGGGGCCAAAAAGGAAAAAAAAACAAAAAACAAAAAGACCTTTTAAATTCTATTGACTGTGTACAAGTCATTGTTCAGTCACTAAGTTGTGTCCAACTCTGTGACCCCATGGACTGCAGCATGCCAGGCTTCTCTGTGCTATACCATCTCCCAGATGGTATAGCTCAAACTCACGTCCATTGAGTCAGTGATGTTATCTAACCATCTCATCCTCTGCTGCCCCCTTCTCCTTTTGCCTTCAGTCTTTCCCAACATCAGGGTCTTTTCCAGTGAATTGGTTCTTAGCATCAGGTAGCCAAAGTATTGGAGCTTCAGCTTCAGCATCAGTCCTTTCAATGAATAGTAGGATTGATTTCCTTTGGGATTGATTGATTTGATCTCCTTGTAGTCCAAGGGACTCTCAAGAGTCTTCTCCAGCCCCACAATTCAAAAGCATTAATTTGGTATTCAGCCTTCTTTACGGTCTACTTCTCACAACATTTTTTTTTTTTACCAGTATACATCTTTAAAGTTATAGTCTATAGTCAAATAAAATCACATTTTATGATAGAAATAGCTTTCTTGCATCTTTACTAAATGGAACAACTGTGATAATTTCAGTAAAATTATATTCAAAATTGACAAATTCTAATATGTCTCTATAATTTGACTAACCTATATTTATCATTTAAATTAGTGTTTGTTATGGAGTGCAATGTTGTACATTTATTAATGAAAATAACGGTAACATTATAAAATATTGAAGGTGGCAAGATATATTATCAAACCACTCCAGATGGGTAAAATAGCAATTTTATGTGCTGTAAATGGGAAAATGCTAATAAGAATAATTGAATTTCCATGAGCCAAATCATTAATAAAACTCTGCAAACAAGATTTCACTATTAAAAAATAATAATAATAAAATAAAAAAGATTCCACTATATTGTTCTAATGAGGCTGATTATCTTTAGATTTGCAGTTACTCCCTAATGATAATGCTATGTATGAAATCTTTCAATAAGAATTATAAAAATACTACTAATTATTACTAACACATAATGAATGGCATGCCATGTACATGTTTGAGTTGGACCATAAAGAAGGACCCAAAGAATTCATACTTTTGAACTGTGGTGCTGGAAAAGACTCTTGAGAGTCCCTTGGACAGCAAAAAGATCAAACCAGTCAGTCCTAAAGGAAATCAACCCTGAATATTCATTGGAAAGATTGATGCTGAAGTCCCAATACTTTGGCCACCTGATGTTGAGTAGACTCACTGGAAAACACCCTGATGCTGGAAAAGATTGCAGGCAGGAGGAAAGGGGGGGGGGGGCTACAGAGGATGAAGTGATTATTGGATGGCAATATCAATTCAATGGACCTGAGTTCTAAGCAAACTCTGGGAGATAGCATAGGACAGAGAAGCCTGGTACACTGCAGTCCATGGAGTTGCAAAGAGTCATACATGACTGAGCAACTGAACAACAATAACAAATGTCAGGGCCAGAACTAAAGATTATACTTCATGTTCATAATTTAATCTAATTCTCACAATAACTCTATAAGATAAACACTATTATTAACTGCATTTTAAAGGAAAAAAATCTAAGACTTACACTTTGGGCAATTTACTTAGACTGTCTAATACTTTAGTTTTCACTTGTTAGAGCCCTGATACAAAGCCATGTATTTCTGCTTTCTAAGCCCAAGATGAGGGAAAATCTTGGGATATGCTCATTTTTCCTTTATCTATGATGACCTGTGCTTAGTGAGCCGGCCCGCAGCCGCCTGCCCTTAGTGAGCCGGCCCACAGCCCAGTCCGAGGTCAGTGGCGGCAGCTGGGAGGAGACACCCCACATCCGAGGTCAGGGGTGGCAGCGGAGAGGAGCTACCCCGCGTCCGAGGTCAGTGGCGGCCGGGAGGAGACACCCTGCGTCCCAGATCAGGAGCAGCCAGAAGAAGCCACCTCATGCCAGAGGCCAGAGGAGGTGAACTTGAGGAGCCACTGGAGCCCGAGGCCAGGAGTTGCAGCTGGGAGGAGCCACCCCCACTCAAGGCCAGGGCCAAAGCAAAAACAGTACCCAGCTATGGATGTGACTGGTGATAGAAGCAAGATCCGATGCTATAAGAGCAATATTGCATAGGAATCTGGAATGTCAGGTCCATAAATCAAGGCAAATTGGAAGTGGTCAAACAAGAGATGGCAAGGGTGAACGTTGACATTCTAGGAATCAGCTAACTAAAATGGACTGGATTGGGTGAATTTAGCTCAGATGACCATTATATCTACTACTGCAGGCAGGAATCCCTCAGAGGAAATGCAGTAGCCATCATGGTCAACAAAAGAGTCTGATATGCAGTACTTGGATGCCATCTCAAAAATGACAGAATGATCTCTGTTCGTCTCCAAGGCAAACCATTCAATATCACAGTAATCCAAGTCTATGCCCCAACCAGGAATGCTGAAGAAACTGAAGTTGAACGGTTTTATGAAGACCTATGAGATCTTTTAGAACTAACACCAAAAAAGATGTCCTTTTCATTATAGGGGACTGGAATGCAAAAGTAGGAAGTCAAGAAACACCTGGAACAACAGGCAGCTTTGGCCTTGGAATGCATAATGAAGCAGGCAAAGACTAATAGAGTTTTGCCAAGAAAATGCACTGGTCATAGCAAACACCCTCTTCCAACAACACAAGAGAAGACTCTACACATGGACATCACCAGATGGTCAACACCAAAATAAGATTGATTATATTCTTTGCAGCCAAAGTTGGAGAAGCTCTATACCATCAACAAAAACAAGACCAGGAGCTGACTGTGGCTCAGATCATGAACTCCTTATTGCCAAATTTAGACTTAAATTGAAGAAAGTAGGAAAAACTGCTAGACCATTCAGGTATGACCCAAATAAAATCCCTTATGATTATACAGTGGAAGTGAGCAATAGATTTAAGGGACTAGATCTGATAGAAGGAGTGCCTGATGAACTATGGAATGAGGTTCGTGACATTGTACAGGAGACAGGGATCAAGACAATTCCCATGGAAAAGAAATGCAAAAAAGCAAAATGGCTGACTGAGGAGGCCTTACAAATAGCTGTGAAAAGAAGAGAGGTGAAAAGCAAAGGAGAAAAGAAAGATATAAGCATCTGAATGCAGAGTTCCAAAGAATAGCAAGAAGAGATAAGAAAGCCTTCTTCAGCAATCAATGCAAAGAAATAGAGGAAAACAACAGAATGGGAAAGACTAGAGATCTCTTCAAGAAAATTAGAGATACCAAGGGAACATTCCAGGCAAAGATGAGCTCAATAAAGGACAGAAATGGTCTGGACCTAACAGAAGCAGAAGCTATTAAGAAGAGGTGGCAAGAATACACAGAAGAACTGTACAAAAAAGATCTTCACGACTCAGATACTCATGATGATGTGATCACTAATCTAGAGCCAGACATCTTGGAATGTCAAGTCAAGTGGCCCTTAGGAAGCCTCACTACGAACAAAGCTAGTGGAGGTGATGGAATTCCAGTTGAGCTGTTTCAAATCCTGAAAGATGGTGCTGTGAAAGTGCTGCACTCAATATGCCAGCAAGTTTGGAAAACACAGCAGTGGCCACAGGACTGGAAAAGGTCAGTTTTCATTCCAACTCCAAAGAAAGGCAATGCAAAAGAATGCTCAAACTACCGCACAATTGCACTTATTTCACATGCTAGTAAAGTAATGCTCAAAATTCTCCAAGCCAGGCTTCAGCAATACGTGAACCGTGAACTTCCTGATGTTCAAGCTGGTTTTAGAAAAGGCAGAGAAACCAGAGATCAAATTGTCAACATCTGCTGGATCATGGAAAAAGCAAGAGAGTTCCAGAAAAAACATCTATTTCTGCTTTATTGTCTATGCCAAAGCCTTTGACTGTGTGGATCACAATAAACTGCAGAAAATTCTGAAAGAGATGGGAATATGAGACCACCTGACCTGCCTCTTGAGAAATCTGTAGGCAGGTCAGGAAGCAACACTTAGAACTGGACATGGAACAACAGACTGGTTCCAAATAGGAAAAGGAGTACGTCAAGGCTGTATATTGTCACCCTGCTTATTTAATTTATATGCAGAGTCCATCATGAGAAATGCTGGAATGGAAGAAACACAAGCTGGAATTAAGATTGCCGGGAGAAATATCAATAACCTCAGATATGCAGATGACACCACCCTTATGGCAGAAAGTGAAGAGGAGCTAAACAGTCTCTTGATGAAAGTGAAAGAGGAGAGTGAAAATGTTCGCTTAAAGCTCAACATTCAGAAAATGAAGATCATGGCATATGGTCCCATCACTTCATGGGAAATAGATGGGGAAACCTTGGAAACAGTGTCAGACTTTATTTTTTTTGGCTCCAAAATCACTGAAGATGGTGACTGCAGCCATGAAATGAAAAGATGCTTACTCCTTGGAAGAAAAGTTATGACCAACCTAGATAGTATATTCAAAAGCAGAGACATTACTTTGCCGACTAAGGTCCGTCTAGTCAAGGCTATGGTTTTTCCTGTGGTCATGTATGGATGTGAGAGTTGGACTGTGAAGAAGGCCGAGCGCCGCAGTATTGATGCTTTTGAACTGTGGTGTTGGAGAAGACTCTTGAGAGTCCCTTGAACTGCAAGGAGATCCAAGCAGTCCATTCTAAAGGAGATCAGTCCTGGGTGTTCTTTGGAAGGAATGATGCTAAAGCTGAAACTCCAATACTTTGGCCATCTCTTGCGAAGAGCTGATTCATTGAAAAAGACTCTGATGCTGGGAGGGATTGGGGGTAGGAGGAGAAGGGGACGACCGAGAATGAGATAGCTGGATGGCATCACGGAATCGATGGATGTGAGTCTGAGTGAACTCTGGGAGATGGTGATGGACAGGGAGGCCTGGCGTGCTGCGAGTCATCATGTCGCAAATAGTTGGACATGACCCAGCAACTGAATTGAACTGAATTGATAACTCATTTTGTGTTTGGTAAAATAGAGTAAGCTGCTAAATTAGAGAAAAAAAAATTGAAAGCTAATACTAATGGGAAATAATTTATTCTTCCCCCTTAATAAATCAACTATTACTCTGAAGCTTGAAAGTTAATCAGGTTTATCATGGTTTGCCTAACTATGGCTGTTATTAACAATCGTAAAATTATCAGGACACAGCCCTTGACTTGATAACCTGGCATGAAGAAACCTCCAAAGGTTGATTTTATGGTGCATATATTAGTATTCCCATGCATTTGTTCTTAGTTGATTGACTGCTAATTTTAGCAAAGGAAAATAAAATCTTAAAGCTACTTTTTTTTCTTAAATCCATATAGCCTTTGGTCATTTAACATTAGCATGATGGAAGTATTAATACCTATGGTAATTTATTTGTATAAAGTTTACATTCCATAAACATTGTTTTGATGAAAAGCAATTTTTATCACCAATTGAAGATATTATTTAATAGGAAGAAGAATTAATTACCTGTTTTGACTTACTTTTTAGAATCAAAGTAAACCTTTCCTATCACCGGACATTAAAAGTTGCTTTCCTAACATAGCTAACTATTTCATAGAAACAAATTCAATATCTCTCACAAGCAAAAAGAAAGTTTCTTTTAAAACAAAACCGAAAACAAAACATACAGAGAATCCTAAGAATATAAAAATTATATACATGTGGGGGTGGGGAAGAAAAACCACTAAATTTTTCCTACTGATATTTGCTACAGAGATAGGCTGTAGAGATATATTTTTCTTTCCATACATACTAATGAAAGTGTTTCCTATGAAGAAATCTTGTAGAAAGAATATTTCTCTGACACAGCAATTAGAATTATTTATTTATTTATTCATTTATTTTAATTGGAGGCTAATTACTTTACAATATTGTAGCGGTTTTTGCTATATATTGACATGAATCAGCCATGGGTTTACATGTGTTCCCCATCCTGAACCTCCCCCCACCTCCCTCCCCATCCCATCCCTCTGGATCATCCCAGTGCACCGGCCCTGAGCACCCTGTCTCATGCATCTAACCTGGACTGGTGATCTGTTTCACATATGATAATATATATGTTTCAATGCTAATCTCAAATCATCCCACCCTTGCCTTCTCCCACAGAGTCCAAAAGACTGTTCTTTTTTTTTTTTTTTTTCAAAAGACTGTTCTATACATCTGTTTCTCTTTTGCTGTCTCGCATATAGGGTTATTGTTACTATCTTTCTAAATTCCATATATATGCATTAGTTTACTGTTTTGGTGTTTCTGGCTTACTTCACTCTGTATAATAGGCTCCAGTTTCATCCACCTCATTATTTTTTAAAAGTGAATTTTTCTGCTATCAGTAGCCTATTAAAAGGTCATTGTAATTAGTGACTGAACAACACATAATGCTCATATCTTGCTTGTTGTCTATAAATGCCCTAGATGTACAATATAACAGCATGAATAAAGTGGTACTTTGGGCAAATTCTTTTAATGCTCACCATGTGGTTGGATGCCTTCATCAACTCAATGGATATGAGTTTGAGCTAACTCTGGGAGACTAAGCTACTGAACAACAACAATATGTGTAATGGGACATATATACTTTACCTGAGAACTATGGATAACAGCAGATTTCAGAAAACAGAATCAGAAGAAAAATTTTAAGACTGGGAATAAAAGTTAAAGGCCAGCATGGAACATGGTTTCCCCTTTTCATCTATCCCATATCTCCCAGGATAGCACTCAATTGTAATCCTGCCAGTACCTTCAACTCTCTTGCTGCATACACTCTACAGAAAACTCCAGCCACTGTCCTGCTTTATTTTACAATTCTTGTCACTGCTGTAGACATTCATATAAATTCTTCAATAAGTACCTCTTCACATCCATGACATTTAACTTTCCTAAATCCCATGAGATGTCTTAAAAATACTATTTTTGGCTGACTGTCTACTAATTTCCAACCACCATTTTCCCTGAGTGATATCTTCAAATTTCCAATGCTTTCTTCAAATTACTTCTCCAATTCCTTATATGTTCAGCAGTCCCTACAGTCTAACTTAACTAGCAATTGAGTGTATCTGATAAGGTGCCGTATTCTCTTCCCAACAAACCTACTTGTATAACTGTATCTTTACATATGCCCCCTAATTTCATGACTTCTGCCAAGACCTGTGAATAACAATAGCTGCATCCCTTTCTGGGCTTGAACATCCATACTTATCATTTACTGCTGCTAGGATGCTTGAGTGTCTTCTTACAGAAAACAGCCCCATGAGAGGTAAGAAATGATCCACAGTTCTGCCCACCAACACATAGCAAAGCAAACAAGCTCAAACAGAGTGTCAAGAATTGTAATACCTTCTCCGTCCTTACAACTCCCTCCAGTAACAGAGATTTTAGTGTCCCTTGAAGATGCCTATCATTTCTCCAGTTTTTTTTCCAGGAACTAAAGTGAGGGAAGCAGTGACTCTAATATCACAAATGGCATGAGCCAAATAGGCTCAGATATAAAGTATTTTGTTTTTTTTTTGTTTTTTTCCCATCAACATTTAAATTGTATTTCAACCTATGGCCCTAAGGCAGGGGCAAGTGAGTATCCCTGAAACTATGAATCGAGTAATGGATTTTGAACAACAGGAATGAATTCTGAACACCCTCCAGGGCAAATAGGGGTCTAATATGAGAGAAAGGAATGAGATTGGTCCATGGGTAATAAAGCATAGAGCCACTATCATCTAGTGGAAAAATCAGGATTAAAGAAAATAAATTGCTACAAAAGAATCTGAAAGTTCTCGGCAGTGAGGCAGAAATTAGAAATTAAGAAATAGGGAGGAGAAAAATCACATGCATGAAGCGAATGTTAAAAGGTGTTGAAATTAAGGTAACAGAAGAGGCCTGGGAAGATTTCTTGTGGTGCTGGTTCCGAAACACAGGTAATTTTTCAAAGGGCCTATGACTTTACACTTGCAGCAAGAGAAATCAACTGATCTATCTGAAAGTGACCAACTTAATTTCTGCCTTTCTTTTACATTTAAAATCCTTGAAAATGGCTTAAATGTTGGCTTTTCATTATGTTAATATCCTTTGTAATATAAAGAGAAATTGAGAGATGGTCAATTTTAATCCATAATTAGCCTTTCATTGATACCACAGGGCTCATCTATAATCCAAGGTTATATTCCTTTCATATCCATACAGTTTATTATTGCAGGTATTGGCCAGCATTCTTGGTGTACACTCTTGAGTCCAACCTACTGGGTTGTACTATCTGAGTTATGGGATAGCTTTTTCTCTCTAATCTAAGCCCAATATTTATTATTCCAATAATTATTTACGATCTGTGATTTGCTAGGAATTTTCTATCCTTGGATTACAAATGAAAATAGGCATGAGTTCTGATTTTATTCAGCTCACACAGAAGTAGGGATGAGACAAAGTTACTTGTATAGCTACATTAACTAATCCATATGTAACAGTATGACCAGAATGAAAATAAATTAGTCCAAGTTGAGGAGCAACCTAGTGACAGTTTTTGGTGATGCCCTGAGATCTTAAGTGGGATTAGAAATATCCATATGGTCCTAATCACAATAACTTAAAGTGGAGAGTAGAGACCAGTAAGAGATATTATCTCCATCTGTAGAAGTAAACTATATCATCTCCAATGATAATCAGCACTAGTTCTTATATGAAAGGCTTACTACACAGATTTAAACCTTTTCTCGTAGCTCTGAATGCCTTCTACACCTTTCCTCCTTGAGAGACTTCATCAGCTGTAACTTGTGGACAGCTATGTCCTTTTTACTGCCTATTGGATGATTTCAGTTATTTTTCTTTCCTTCTTCTGGATTTTGTGGCCCTAAATTTATTATTAAAACTACAAAGGTCTCAGCATTAAGTGATGGTGACCTCCCAGGAGAGTACATAGGAATTTATAAACCCTCTGAAATAATGATCTAAATGAATTCACCTGGGAAAATAAAATTACTTAAAAAAAAAAAAAAAAGACTAAAATTTGAGTGGTCTGTCCCCAGATAACTGGAATTTCTAAAGAAGTCAGTAGGCATTCGTCATGGATTTTGCAATGCTTCCACATTTTTTTATTCTTTTGAAAGCAGTCATTTCTCAATTCTGTCAATCTTTTGTGGTACAAGATGGCTTATTTCACAGATAAATTGTTATTATAACTCACAGTGGAATCCAAAATAATCCAAAGCACAGTAGTAGAATAATCCCCTGGAGAACATGGAGCCAGATAAATCATATTTTTGTAGCATTTTTCACCTCACCATGGAAACATTTCTATCCAGGTGAAATAAGGATAAATACCAAAGACATTCATAATTCATAACACTGCAATATGATAACTAAGAAATATGCGTAGAAGGGAAAAAATGGATGCCTTAGGTTGACTATGGGGTATCCTCAAGGAAATCAAATTATGAAAAATAGATTTTCTTCTGGGTAGTTATATTATATACCTTGTTATAATGTATTACATATTACATATAATGTATTACATATATTCAAGATTACTTCTTTTAAATAAACAGTCAAGGCACAAGCAGAGGAAAACGATACTGATGAAGCACATTCTCCCAGGTGGTAACAGGGAATACTAGACAGGGAATATATGACTCATACAAAGTTTCGAAAAGGAAACATTTTCAAAAGGGTTAAGGGAGATAAAGCTTTGGCCACCTCATGGGAAGAGTTGACTCATTGGAAAAGACTTCGATGCTGGGAGGGGTTGGGGGCAGGAGGAGAAGGGGACGACCGAGGATGAAATGGCTGGATGGCATCACTGACTCGATGGACGTGAGTCTGAGTGAACTCCAGGAGTTGGTCATGGACAGGGAGGCCTGGCGTGCTGCAATTCATGGGGTCGCAAAGAGTCGGACACGACTGAGCGACTGAACTGAACTGAACTGAACTGAAGGAAGATAAAACATGAAAAGTAACCACTGGCCTTGGCAATTCAATAAGGGGTTCTGAGAATTAAGGCAAACTTTTTTTCTTTCCCATAATCCCTTTAAAGTATCTTAAATCCACTGGTTTTCAAAATCATATACCTGGGTATTCCTTTCCCAGCTAATTGATTCAGCACATTTTGCTTAAAAAAAAAAAAAAAAAAAAGCTTCAGGCCTCAGACTCATACTGTACCATGTGTTAACAGGCAAGGAAAGGAAATGTTTATAAGCAAGCACACATGCACACATAGGAGAGACACAGAGAAAGAGAGGGAGACACAAAAGGAGAATTTGCCAAATTGATAGACCAGGATCTGGACTTTTTTACAGTTCAGTTGCTCAGTCGCATCTGACTCTGGGACCCTATGGACTGCAGCACGCCAGGCTTCCCTGTTCATTACCAACTGCTGGGGCTTGCTCAAACTCATGTTCATCGAGTCAGTGATGCCATCCAATCAGCTCATCCTCTGTTGACCCTTTTCCTCCTGACTTCAGTTTTTCCCAGTATCAGAGTCTTTTCTAATTAATCAATTCTCTGCATCAGGTAGCCAAAGTATTGAAGCTTCAGCTTCAGCATCAGTCCTTCCAATAAATATTCAGTACTGATTTCCTTTAGGATTGACTGGTTTGATCTTCATTCAGTACAACAGACTCTCAAGAGCCTTCTCCAACTTTAAAAGCATCAATCCTTCAGCACTCAGCTTTCTTGTTGGTTTCCCCCTAAGACCCAGTTTCCCCCACAGTCAGTCTCTCCCAACAAGAAGCTTCCATTAGCCTCTTATCCTTCTCCATCAGAGGGCAAACAGAATGAATACCACAATCAAAGAAAACTAACCAAACTGATCATATAGACCAAAGCCCCATCTAACTGAATGAAACTATGCACCATGCCTTGTAGGGCCACCCAAGATGGACGGGTCATGGTGGAGAGTTCAGACAAAATGTGGTCCACTAGAAAAGGGACTGGCAAACCACTTCAGTATTCCTGCCTGGAGAACCTCATGAGCAGTACAGTAGTCTTTATTTTTATTTTTAAAATCCTTTTTTGATATATCTTTGAAATTGGAAGGATATAGAAAAACATATAAATAAATATAGGTCAGTATAAATGTGGAAGTCAGTTCAGTTCAATTGCTCAGTCGTGTCTGAGTCTTTGCAACCCCATGGACTGCAGCAAGCCAGGCCTCCCTGTCCATCACCAACTCCCAAAGTTCATTCAAACTCATGTCCATTGAGTTGGTGATGCCATCCAACTATCTCATTCTCTGTCATCCCCTTCTCTTCCCACTTTCAATCTTTTCCAGTATCAAGGTCTTTTCCAATGAGTCAGTTCTTCGCATCACATGGCCAGAGTATTAGACTTTCAGCTTCATCATCAGTCCTTCCAATGAATATTAAGGACTAATTTCCTCTAGGATGGACTGGTTGGATCTCCTTGTTGTCCAAGGGACTATCAGGAGTCTTCTCCAACACCACAGTTCAAAAGCATCAATTCTTTGGTGCTAAGCTTTCTTTATAGTCCAACTCTCACATCCATACATGACTGCTTGAAAAACCATAGCTTTGACTAGATGGACCTTTGTTGTCAAAGTAATATTTCTGCTTTTTAACATGCTATCTAGGTAGGACATAAATTTTCTTCCAAGCAGCAAGTATCTTTTAATTTCATGGCTTCAGTCACCATCTGCAGTGATTTGGGAGCCCAGAAAAATAAAGTCTGTCACTGTTACCATTGTTTCTCCACTATTGGCCATTAAGTGATGGGATTGGATGCCATGATATTAGTTTTCTGAATGTTGAGTTTTAAGCCAACTTTTTCACTCTCCTCTTTAATTTCCATCAAGAGGTTTTCAGTTCTTCTTCTCTTTCTGCCATAAGAGTGGTATCATCTGCATATCTGAAGTTATTGCTATTTCTCTCGACAATCTTGATTCCAGCTTGTATTTCATCCAGTCCAGCATTTCTCATGTTGTTCTCTGCATATAATTTAAATAAGCAGGGTGACAATATACAGCCTTGATGTACTCCTTTCCCAATTTGGAACCAGTTTCCTGTTCCATGTCCAGTTCTAACTATTGCTTCCAGACCTGCATACAGATTTCTTACGAGGCAGGTCAGGTGGCCTGATATTCACATATCTTTAAGAATTTTCCACAGCTTGTTGTATCCACACAGTGAAAGGTTTGGCATAGTCAATAAAGCAAAAGTAGATGTTTTTCTGGATCTCTCTTGCTTTTTCAATAATTCAGTAGATGTTGGCCATCTGGTTACCCTCTGCCTTTTCTAAATCCAGCTTGACTATCTGGAAGTTCATGTTTCACATACTGTTGAAGCCCAGCTTGGAGAATTGTGAGCATTATCTTGCAAGCGTGTGAGATGAGTGCAACTGTGCGGTAGTTTGAGCATTCTTTGGCATTGCCTTTCTTAGGGATTGGAATGAAACTGACCATTTCCAATCCTGTGGCCACTGCTGAGTTTTCCAAATTTGCTGGCATATTGAGTGCAGCACTTTAGTATTCTTGCCTTGAGAAGCTCATGAACAGTATGGAAAGCCAGAAAGATTGGACACTGAAAGATGAACTCCCCAGGTTGGTAGGGGCCCAATATACTGCTGGAGATCAGTGGAGAAATAACTCCAGAAAGAATGAAGAGATGGAGCCTAAGTAAAAACAACAAATAATTGTGAATGTGACTGGTGATGGAAGTAGTCTGATGCTGTAAAGAGCAGTGCTGTACAGGAATCTGGAATGTTAGGTTAATGTTAGGTTAAATGTTAGATTTACCATGAATCAAGGTAAATTGGAAATGGTCAAACAGGAGATGGCAAGAGTGAACATTGACATTTTAGGAATCAGTGAACTAAAATGGACTGGAATGGGTGAATTTAATTCAGATGACCATTATATCTATTACTGTGGGCAAGAATCCCTTAGAAGAAATGAAGTAGCCATCATAGTCAACAAAAGGGTCCGAAATGCAGCACTTGGATGCAATCTCAAAAATGACAGAATGATTTCTGTTCGTTTCCAAGGCAAACCTTTCAGTATCAGAGTAATCCAAGTCTATGCCCCAACCAGTAATACTGAAAAAGCTGACATTGAACTGTTCTGTGAAGATCTACAAGACCTTCTAGAACTAACACCCAAAAAAAGATGCCCTTTTCATTATAAGGGACTGGACTGCAAAAGTAAGAAGTCAAGAAACATCTGGAGTAACAGGCAAATTTGGCCTTGGAGTACAGAATGAAGCAGGATAAAGGCTAATAGAGTTTTGATAAGAGAACACACTGTTCATAGCAAACATCCTCTTCCAACAACACAAGAGAAAACTCTACACATGGACATCCCCAGATGGTTAATAACTAAATCAGATGGATTATATTCTTTGCAGCCAAAGATGGAGAAGCTCTACACAGTTAGCAAAAACAAGACCAGGAGCTTACTATGGCTCAGATCATAAACTCCTTATTGTCAAACTCAGACTTAAATTGAAGAAAGTAGGGAAAACCACTAGACCATTCAGGTATGACCTAAATCAAATCCCTTACAAATATACATTGGAAGTGAGAAATATATTCAAGGGATTAGATCTGATAGACAGAGTGCCTGAAGGACTATGGATGGAGCTTTGTGACATTGTATAGGAGACAGAGATCAAGACCATCCCCAGGGAAAAGAAATATAAAAAAGCAAAATGGCTCTCTGAGAAGGAATTCCAAGTAGCTGTGAGAAGATAAAAAGCTAAAGGCAAAGGAGAAATGGAAAGATATACCCATTTGACTGCAGAGTTCCAAAGAATAGCAAGGAGAAATATGAAATCCTTCCTCAGTGACCAATGCTAAGAAATAGAGGAAAACAATAGGATGAGAAAGACTAGAAATCTCCTGAAGAAAAGTAGAGATACCAAGGGAAATTTTCATGCAAAGCTGGGCTCAATAAAGGATAGAAATGGTATGGACTTAACAGAAGCAGATTGGATTAGATCCCACCTTAATGCCCTTATTTTAACTTACATTTATAAAGGAATTATTTACAAACACAATCACATTTTTAATTACTGGGAGTTATGGTCTCAGCTTAAGGATTTAAGGGGTACACAGTTCAGCTTATACCAGCAGGGGGAGGGAAAGAGTATGGCAAAAAGCACTTCATGAATGCACTCAGGAAAGGAAAAGTCCACATTGAAATCTAGACTAAAGTGTCAAGATTAAATCATTGTGACCTCTTGATGATCCAACTCCTAAAAGCATTGGTAAATATATGTTTTGTGAGATAATGCAGAAATACCAAGTGGGAAAAGAAAGAAGTGGCTAACCTAGCCTCCACAGCAAAACTGGAGAGATATTGAGGAAGAAAAATACAACTCTAAAGAAAGAATCAAATTTTGATTATTAAATGAATCTGAGCAGTATATTAAATGAAATCAGGGTTGTTTTGTGATTTAAAATGGCCACAGAAAAATTTGTTTCTGGAAATTATGGAGCCTTGCTGAGTTTTTAATCTAGGAAACAGGGGAGAACAAGACTCATAGAGCAGATTTTTAAATGGATTGGGATTAAGAGATTGATAAACAAGGCACACACTGGAGAAGAGTTTCTGCAAAACATATATCTGATAAAAGATTGATACTCAAAATACACAAGTAACTTATAACTCAATAATAGGGAAGAAAGCCCAATTAAAATTTGGGGAAAAGGAAAATGATATGATCATCTATAGACAAAAATGAAAAGTATTCACAAACCAACTTTTGGAACTAGTAAACAGTTATAGCAAGACTGCAGGATACACAGTTTATATACACAACTAATATAAGTATTTCTTCAGTCTTGTCAAAAAAGAACGGAGCTGGAGCAATCACACTTCCTGACTTTATACTACAAAGCTCTAGTAATTAAAACAGTATGGTACAGGCACAAAAGCAGACACATAGATCAATGGAACAGAATAGAAAGCCCAGAAATAAGCCAATACACTTATGGTCAATTAAGTTTCAACAAAGGAGTCAAGAATATAAAGACAGAAGAGAAAAGATAGTCTGTTCAAGTGGTTCCAGGAAAACTGGACAACTACTTGTAAACAGTGAGATTAGAACAATATGATGGAGAAAGCAATGGGAATCCACTCCAGTACTCTTGCCTGGAAAATCCCATGGATGGAGGAGCCTGGTAGGCTGCAGTCCATGGGGTCGCTGAGTCAGGAAAGACAGCGATTTCACTTTCACATCTTACTTTCAATCATTGGAGAAGGAAATGGCAACCTACTCCAGTGTTCTTGCCTGGAGAATTTCAGGGACAGGGGAGCCTGGTGGGCTGCCATCTATGGGGTAGCACAGAGTCGGACACAACTGAAGCAACTTAGCAGCAGCAGCAGAAGAACAATATGAAACATCATATATGAAAATAAATTCCAAATGGATTAAAGACCTAAATGTGAGACAAGATACTGGGAATGCAACACTTTTTAAAATAGTTTGGTAGAACAGATTTTAAAATATATCACAGAGGTACTTTTTAGGATTCATCTTCCAGAGTAAAGAAAATAAAAGCAAAAGTAAAGCAGTGGGGCCCAATTAAACTTAAAAGCATTTACACTGAAAAGGAAACTGTAAGCAAAAGGAAAAGACAACTTGTGGAATGGGAGAAAATATTCACAATGGAAGTGATTGTCAAGACCTTTAATTCCAAAATATACAAACAGCTTAATATCAAATACAAACCAATCAGAAACTGGGCAGAAGACCTAAATAGTTAGTTTGCAAAATAAAACACAGATGGCCAACAGGCACATGAAAAGATGCTCAACATCACAAATTATTGGAGAAGTGCAAATCAAAACTACATTAAGGCATCATCTCACACCAGTCAGAATGGCACTCATCAAAAAAATCTATAAATAAAAAATTCTTGAGAAGGTTTAGAGAAAATGAAACCCTCCTACCCTTTCAGTGGCAATGTGAATTAGTGCAACTAATATGGAGAACAGTATGGAGGTTTCTAAAATTACTAAGTTATAATATGATCCAGTAATCCAACTCCTGGGAATATCCTAAGAAAACCTTAATTTGAAAAGATACATGAACCCCAGTGTTTATATCAGCATTATTTATAATAGCCAAGACATGGAAGCAACCTAAATGCACATCAACAGAGAAATAAAGAAAATGCATATAATGGAATATTACTTGGCCATAAAAAGAATGAAACAATGCCATTTTCAGCAACATGGATGGACTTAGAAATTATCATACAAAGTATTAAGTCAAAAAGACGAAGACAAATACCATATGATATAACTTAGATATGTAATCTAAAAAATGACATAAGTGAACTTGTTTGCCAAACAAAAACAGACTTACAGACATTAACAACAAACTTATGGTTACCAAAGGAGAAAAGGAGGGAGAGATCAACTAGGAGTTTCAGATGAGCAGATAAACAACAAGGATATACTGTACAGCACAGGGAACTATATTCAATATCTTGTACTATTAATGGAAAAGAAATTTTTTTTTTTTTAAATTGCAGTAAAAAAGAAAACGTGGGTCAAAGACCTTAACAGACATCTCACCTAAGATGATACACAGGTGGCAAACAAGTATATGAACACATGCCCCAACTCATATGTCATCAAGGAGATACAAATTAAAGCAACAGTATGATTAAACTACAACACCTATTAGAACGGCCAAAATTGAGATTACTGACACACAAAATACTGGCAATGTTGTGAAACAACTTCAGTGCTAGAGGTTATGCAAATGGACAGCTATATCTGAATAGAATTTGGCAGTTTCTTATATAACATACATTTATCATAAGACTCAGTAATCATACTTCTTGGTATTTATCCAAATTAGTTGAAACCCGTGTCAATACAGAAGACTGCACTTGAATGTTCATATCAAGTTTATTCATAAATGCTGAAACCTGAAAGCTACCAAGATGCCTTTCAATAGGTAAATGGATTAAAAAATGTTGCCCATCCATACAGTGGAATATTATTCAGCACTAAAAAGAAATTAGTTATCAAACAATTGAAAAGACATAGAGGAAAGAAGTAAATAGGTGAAAGAAGTAAATCTGAAAATGCCTCATATTGGATGATTCCAACTATATGATATTTAGAAAAGTAAAAACTATGGAGACAATAAAAAGATCAGTGGTGAGTTGCTAGGGGTTTGGGGGTAAGGAGAGCAGGAAGGATGAACCAGTGGAGTGCAGGTGGTTTTTAGGGCTATAAAGCTATTCTGAATAATACTACAATGGTGGATACATGGCATTATTATAGATTCATGACATTTGCCCAAACTCAATTATATAGCACAAAGAGTGAATACTACCTTAAACTACAAACTTTTGTTAATAATGATGTATCAATCTTAGCTTCCAACAAATGCAACAAACTAAGTGCAAAATGTTAACAACCAGGGAAACTTGGGAGAGGTGGGGGCAGAGATATGGACATATTCTGTATGTTCCACTCAGTTTTTCACTAAACCTAAAATTAATTTTAAAAAAAAGTAAATAAAGTGTACTAAGTTTTTGAAAGGGGCAAGTAAAACTGGGGTGGAAGTAGGGGAGACAAAACCCTTTCATTATTTAACATTTAATTTTGGTGTTTTCTTGTAGGTGGGGTAGAGAAGATCAACCTGACTCTCCCAGGAAGCATAACAAAAAGGCCATGATCTCGGGGAATCATCAGATTTCTGATATTACTAAGAAGTGGAAAATTTTTCTCAAGATTGTGAAAATTTATAAAAAATGGGATATTTTGGAACAAACAATTTAAAATGATGGAAGAAGAAGAAAAAATAAACAAAATAAAATGATGGAAGAGTTTGACTGTGTGACAAAAAGGGACAGGGGGAAGAACTGCAGAAAAATAAGTGAATGGTAAGGACTTCCCTGGTAGTCAAGTAGCTAAGACCCCACACTCTCAATACACGGGGCTCGGGTGCAATCCCTCGTCAGGGAACCCAGATCCCACATGCTACAACTAAGAGTTCACATGCCTTTATTAAAGACTCTTCATGCCACTGTGAAGATCCCATGTGCTACAACTAAGACCCAGAGCGACCAAATAAATAAATGACTGTGGAAAAAAAAAAAAAAAAAAAGTGAATGGCAGCCATAACCAGAATCCTGCATTTTGGCTTTAGCTTTTCAACAATAGATGGCTGTTTCATGCTGACTCTGGGTTATATTAGAAATGTGGATAGGAAACTACTACCATTTCTTGTGCAAGCTGTACAGTGGTCTAGACTGCGGTTTGGAACTCCTCTTAGGATGCCAGCAAAAAAGGGAGTTATCAGGTCTTTGTAGTGTCTGCTTTCCATTTGGCAAGGAACGTGGGGATAGAGTCAGATGTGGATAGGATTGTTTAAGTGGGGGTGTCAAGGATCCACATGGGTTATTGAATGAGATTTAGATGAGTTGAGTTATGAATAGTAGAGTTGTAGCCCAAGGGGTTCCACTTGAAAAGATAATACCATACAAACATTTTCTGGTCTGAAGAGGCTGCAAACTCAGAAAAGTTGGTGGAAAGGCAATAACCTCAGGATTTTACACATCCTGAAGTTTGAAAAAAAATTTTTTAATTTCTCTTTGCAATCTCTTTTAGCCAGTCATAGATTATTCAAGTTTGAAGGAAAGTTAAAGGTTATTTAGTCCAAATCCTCCAATTTAAAGTGTGTAAATAAGCCAAGAGAAGTTAAACAAGTTACCCAAATTCATAAATCCATTTAATAGAGAATACAACTCTAGGATTCTAAAAGCTAATTAGATCTTCAGGTTCTTTCAAAATATGTGTTCCTTTAGTGGATGAGTAAGAACTTTCTGTTATGAAATGTGATTTTAATTTATCAAATATTTTATTGTATAGCTGTCAAACATATATTTATACAATATATAAATCAGTCTATGAATCAATGCTATATATACAATATGCTTAATTAAAATAAAAGATGACAATAAAGTACCAAGCATGACTTCTGCACTAAGGATACTTCTTTTATGTCAAACTGTTTTCCTCAATATGTATTTCTGAATTTCTTTTTCATTATCTTATAATTCTACTAAAAGAATAACCAACCTTCCCTTGTCACTTTTAACATTTTCAGTTGAGAGTTGCCTAAGTGTTTCAGTTATACACAAGAGTCTCCATGTTGCTAATACAAAAGAGCTCTCACGCTGTGTTATCTATGTGATGATTACTATGTCAGCTTTGTCTCTGAGCTGCATTTTTGAAGGAGGTTTAAGAGGTTTGTTTTATAATTTAACTGTACTGGAATATGAACACAAGTGGTATAATGTCTGGGGACAGGGCAGACTGACAGAGTAATGAGTAAGCCATTTACTTTCCAAAAATAAGCAGTGTAATTTTGGTAAATAATTATGCAGGCTGTGAGCCTTTGGAATGCATAGCCCTCATATACACACATCAAATAGATATACACACATATTTAAGTAATTGCATTCAAAGTCTAAAGCTAAATATATATGAAATAACATTAGCTTAAGGTAGATAAGTGAAAGTGAAAGCGAAGTCGTTCAGTCGTGTCCGACTCTTTGCAACCCCATCGACTAGTAGCCTACCAGGATTCTCCCTCCATGGGATTCTCCAGGCAAGAGTACTGGAATGGGTTGCCATTTCACAATGTAATAAGCAGAAGAAATGATATAACAAACTCACTGACATCTGCAAAAGTGAGACCACATCTACTGTGATCACTTTTGTAAGGAAAAAATTGGAAAGATTACCAAAATAATGAAAAGAACTGCAGTCATTTCCTTCCTTCTTAAAATGACTATCTTAATGGAGAATTTAGTAGCTCTTTAAAATATTTGAAAGATCTTCAAATAAAGAAAACAGAAAACATATGTATTAGAGTACAAAATCTAGAAGTAAAACTAATGGGTTGAAGTCACAAGTTATAGTCAATACAACATTGTCTTACACATTGTTATTTAATGATGGAGATTTCTTATGAGGATATCAGCTTTAGGATTTTGTAGTGAATAATTATATATGAGTCAATAATATGTGCAGTTTTCATATGTACAGATGAGTATGCTTAAACTTACTCTTAGGTCTCTTTGCAATTCTTTAATAAATAGTTTCTTCAGCCATGTTGAAGCTTCTGAGTATCGTATTGTTACAAATGGAGCACCTTTGTAGTGTAGTCACAAATGAAGCCACCTTTCACTTTCAGAATATCCCAGGTTATGTAATAAATTATGCTGTCATTCTAATAACACTTCTTATCGCTAGAATTGACCTGTTTCTACCTCAAAATCTGAAATAGTGCGTAGACATGTATGTGGCCACATATGTGTATGTGTGTCTGTGAGTGTGTGGTTTGCTAAACTCTAGCAAGGAATGAAAAGTGACCAGAGTATAGCAATTCTTTTATAGATTTCCTCGTTTCAAGAAATCTAATAAACCTGAAATAGAAAGTAGATGATTATGTGCTGAATCTGGATTGCAAGTAGGATCAACTTGAGTAATTATAATAAAAGCCTATTCATCTTTCTACAAAATATGCCCTTAATGGAATTCATGAATACTTTTTCACAAAAAGTAGATTAAATTAATATTCATGTGCTGGTCAAGTATGTACAACACTCAGTATTATTAGGCCTATTAAATATTGCCTAATCAGGAAATAGTAATTTTTGTTCTTAAATTTTGGTACTTAAAAGTGTTAGGTGATTTAAAATAAAATGTTTGTTTTTTCCTTTAGATATATGACTTTACTCAATAGAATGATAAATATCCAAGTTGAAAATGACATAATCTATTGAACAGACTCAACTTTATAAAATATACCAGAACAATAATCTAAGTATTTTTACATAAATGTTAATTTTTAAAATAAAATATGTATGTATGCTTAACATATCTCCCACATATATAAAATATAATTTTTATTAAAGTCTATTGCATACATACTTTACTATACACATATGTATTTCTCATCAGCATTTCACATATTATTGCTACAACTTGTAACAATGGAGATTAACATCTACTGAGCAGTTATTAAGTGCAGAGTACTCTTCTAAACCCATTTATTTTATCATTTAATCATCATAGTGACCATACGATTGTGAGACACTGTTTTATTTATGATCTCAGGATTAGGAAACTGAGTCATTCTTCAAAATTATACCACTGTGAAGTAGTAGGGCCAGGAATCAAATCTAAGCAATTCATTCACATTAACCTCCCTTCAAGAATCACACACATGAAACTGAAATTCATACACTTATTTCTTAGTTATAAAACTAACTCCTAACTCCTACTTTTCCCATAATATCTGAAGAAGAATTATTTTCCCTGTCTTTCTCTCCATCATCCTCTTGATTCCATATCTTCTGATCAAACTTGTTTGCTGTGCAATTTGCAGGTTACATAAAATTTTATCATCCACATTCATTTGCTCCTTGTAGTTTTTTTTTTTTACTAGTATTTTATAGCCACTTGTCTTTCAAAACATTAGACTTCAGGCAGTCTGGGTCATTTTAATATTTCTGTTCTGTAAATATTCTTTCTGAACCTATTTGGGAAAACATTTACCTCCTTGTAAGAAGAATACAGAGGGGACATCTTTTATGAACATCCTTGCTAGGATGATCTCAAATTTGAGAAGTGTTATTAAAAATATCTTACACTATTTCCCAGAAATAAATGATCTCCCATGCCTTACTGCAACATAATTTTCAACATTTCATGTGGTCACCATTAGCTTGGACATTAAAACTTAACACAGTTTTAGATATTACATATATTTGTGTTTAGGTATATGTGTATGTGAATTATGTAAAAATATTTATTGTATCTATTTAATTATTTATAACAACAGGAACCCTTTTTTATATTAAATGCTCCCTGAAAGTCAAAGTGTTAATCACTCAGTTATGTCCAACTCTTTGCAACCCCATGGACTGAAGCCCACCAGTCTCCTCTGTCCATGGAATTCTCCAGGCAAGAATACTGGAATGTATTGTCATTTATTCTCCAAGGGATCTTCCCAACCCAGGGCTCAAACCTGGTTCTCCTGCATTGCAGGCAGATTCTTTATTATCTGAGCCACCAGGGAAGGCCA
The DNA here is from genome assembly GCF_032405125.1 of Capricornis sumatraensis. NCBI lineage: Eukaryota > Metazoa > Chordata > Mammalia > Artiodactyla > Bovidae > Capricornis > Capricornis sumatraensis. The sequence continues at coordinate 101,027,222 of NC_091074.1, read as the reverse complement.
AATGCTTCCTGCTGCTGCTGTTGCTGCTAAGTCGCTTCAGTCGTGTCTGACTCTGTGTGACCCCATAGACGACAGCCTACCAGGCTCCTCCATCCCTGGGATTCTCCAGGCAAGAATACTGGAGTGGGTTGCCATTTCCTTCTCTAATGCATGCATGCATGCTAAGTCGCTTCAGTCGTGTCCGACTCTGTGCAACCCCACAGACCCTGTGCAGCCCACCAGGCTCCTCTGTCCACAGGATTCACTAGGCAAGAATACTGGAGTGGGTTGCCATTTCCTTCTCCAAATGCTTCCTAGAATCATAAAATTACTTAGGACCCAACATGTGAGATAAGAAGCAGCTGAAAATAAAGTTGAAATAAAAAATTGATGATTTTCTGACCAAGTAATTGAATTGACATCTTTTCTTGCCCAAGCATTTCAACATAGGCATTTATTCTTTATTTAGTAAAAATGTTATTTGTATTAACATCTACAACATTTTAAAATATCTGTGCAATTTCAAAGGTCATATAACTGGATTTTATAAGCAGTGAAGGATCCCAGATTTATATTTTTTGATTCTTAACTATTTAGTAAGAATTATATTGTCTCACTCCCCTGCAAACTTGCCATTTTTCCCAAATAGGCTTTCTATGGTTCATTAACTCTGAATATGGAATTGCATCAGAAGGGCCTATAGGAGAATGAGGCATTTACTCAGCGGACCTATGATGGAATCTTTAACAGCTAGAGATCCTCCTATTCATATATATGACGCCATCTCTTAATTTGATATTTACTTTAAAAACGAAATCTATCAATGATGCAACAAAACAATAACATTAAAGTTTATTTTATGCTAACTTAGCACTAAATTAGAAAAAATTCATTTGAACTTCAGTCAGTTCAGTTCAGTTCAGTCGCTCAGTCATGTCCGACTATTTGCGACCCCATGAATCGCAGCACGCCAGGCCTCCCTGTCCATCACCAACTCCCGGAGTTCACTCAGACTCACATCCATCGAGTCAGTGATGCCATCCAATCATCTTATCCTCTGTCATCCCCTTCTCCTCCTGCCCCCAATCCCTCCCAGCATCAGAGTCTTTTCCAATAAGTCAACTCTTCACATGAGGTGCCCAAAGTACTGGAGTTTCAGCTTTAGCATCATTCCTTCCAAAGAAATCCCAGGGTTGATCTCCTTCAGAATGGACTGTTTGGATCTCCTTTCAGTCCAAGGGACTCTCAAGAGTGTTCTCCAATACCACAGTTCAAAAGCATCAATTCTTCGGCACTCAGCTTTCTTCACGGTCCAACTCTCACATCCATACATGACTACTGGTAAAACCATAGCCTTGACTAGATGGACCTTAGTCGGCAAAGTAATATCTCTGCTTTCGAATATGCTGTCTAGGTTGGTCATAACTTTTCTTCCAAGGAGTAAGCGTCTTTTAATTTCATGGCTGAAGTCACCATCTGCAGTGATTTTGGAGCCCCCCAAATAAAGTCTGACACTGTTTCCACTGTTCCCCCATCTATTTCAGTACCTGATAACAAATGTAACTGAAGTTTGTCAAGAAATGAAGTTATTTTTTTTGATGGAAAATATAGAAAAAAATTACTTACTTTTTTAAAATATGACTGTCACTTATGTCATTACCACAAAAATATATTCTAGTTTTGAATCTGATTTTAAACAAGTACTTGAAACACTATCCACCATAACAAAATCATCTACCCTCACCCTGTCCTCTTCCTGCAGACACAAATAATACAAGTTCTCTTCAATAAAAGGATATTAATTTCAATTTTCAGCTTCCATATATAAAGAGTTTGGGGAATTCCTTGGCAGTCCAGCGGTTAGGATTCTACAATTCCATGGCTAAGGGCCCAGTTGTGCTGTGTGACCAAGGAGGAAAAGAAAAATAAAAGAGTTAGGAAGTTGCCACTTCTGTACTTAAAGGAAGGAAAGTATCAGCCACCTGAAAATCAATGACTTTCAAAGATCCATCAGAGAATTGAGGTTGCAAGGCTAACTACCACTTTAAAGAATGGAGAGAAAGGCACATTGTGTAACACTGAAGAGATCTGCTTACCTCAACTGATAGAAATGCTTAAATAGCAGTTTTGAAGAACTGCTAGATGTTTGCTGTGAACTGTCAGGGGGACGAGAAGAATAATCATTATGAAATATACTCAAGAGACTTTTTTACAGCAAAGGTCTACAGTCAAAGGGAAAAGACTGTACCAGTGTCTTTCACAGTTGGGGAAAGGAAATTTCTCCCACTCCAGCCACCTCTAGGCTTTCTGTATCACACAAGAGGGAAAAAAAAATAGTCAACAGGGGTCAAGGGTTCAAGAAAATAGATTGGGAACATTGGGATTGAGAATCAGGAAAAGAAAGAAGAAGAAGGGAAAATGTTAAACCACTGAGAAACACATATAAGGGTTTTAGTCTGGAGACCCAGCCTTACTAAAAGACTGAAATCTAATCAGAAGATTACAGAATACTCCCTCTCCACTTCACCTAACCACACACCAAAAGAGACCCAGTAAAATTACAGCTGAACAAGCTGCAAGACACACTCTCTGAGGAGTACTGATGGAAGCCCAAAGTGATGAGGAGGCAGCAACAAGCACACGAGATGATTTTAAAGACTAACTTCTACGTACAATAGAAACAGCTCAATTCTTAGCCAGAACAATATAAATACTCACTCTAAATATCTATTTTCTTCAGTTAATATTCACCCTTCCCCCATAAACACCATATCTAGCTTTCAAAAAAATTATAAAGCATGCCAAGGGCAAGGAAAAGCAACATAGCTTTAAAAAACAAAGTAGTCATCAAAACCAGACTAGGATGTGAAAAGTATGTTCAAACGATCAGGCAGGGAATGTGTAATGACCATGATATAATCAATATGTTAAGGTTTCTAATGGAAAAGGTACACAACATGTGAAACAGATGACTAAAATATGTAATCTCAAAAAGCAGTGAAATGAAATGCTAGAAGTAAAAAACTACTATAACAAAGGTGAAGAATGCCTTCTACAGATTCATCAGTGGATTCAAAAAGGCTGAGAAAGGATCAGTGGTCTTGGAGGTAGGGCAACAGAGAATAACTAATCTGAAATGCAAAAAGAATAAAAGAATGAAAACCCAAAACTAACTTCCAAGAATGATGGGACAACATGAAAAAAGAACATAATGTGTAAATGGAATACAAAAAAAAAAGAAAATAGAGCAGAAGAAATATATGAAGTAATAATGGCAAAGAGCTTTTCAAAATTAACTATGACAATCAAGCAACATATTCAGGAAGCCCAGAGAACACCAAGAAAGACACACAGCAAATAAACCACACCTAGGTATATCATATTGAAACTGCAGGGGAAAAAAAAAACTTTCAAAGAAGGTACATGATAAACTTTGATGTATATAAAGAAAGAAAAAAGTAAAAAAGAAAGAGATGACAGTAAAATAAAACACTGTAATTACTTGATGTGAAATCTGTGTTTGTTTAAAAAAACAATAGTACAAATACATTAGGTGATTACAACATGTGTTTATATGTCTGTTATTTTTGGAAATAACAAATGTCATAAGAAATAGAGAAGGAATCATATTAATCTAACAAAATATGTACAGGACCTGTATGTGGAAAACTATAAAGCAATGATGAAAGAACTCAAACAGTATCTAAGCAAATGGAGATATATTCCATGTTTCTGGATTATAACACTTGATATTGGTAAGATCCCAGTTCTGACCAAATTGATCTATAGATTCAATGCAAGCCAATTAAAATCTCAGGAAACCATTTTTTCGATACTCACAAACTGATTCAACAGTTTTTGTGGAAAGATGAAAGACCTAGAATAATCAGTACAAACTAAAGAAGAACAAAATTAAAAGATTCACACTATCAATTTCAATACTTAGCATAAAGCTATAGCAAATAATAAAGTATGGTGAAATAACAGACATACAGAAGAATAAAACAGAATAAAGATCCCAGAGTGGGACCCACACAACTGTATTCAATTGATTGATTTTTAACAGAGGCACAAGGGCAAGAGAAAGAACAATCTTTTCAATAACTGGTGCTGGAACAACTGGACATCCATATGCTAAAGAAAAAAAAAAAAGAATCCACAAATAGACCACATACTACATAAAAGTTTACTAAAAATGGACCATTACAGTATGTGAAAGGATAAGCTTAGAAAAACAAAGTATATAAGACAGTCTTAGATACAATAGTGAAAACATGACCCATGAATGAAAAAAAAGTTGGAGTTTATTAACATGAAATTTTTCTCTGTCAAAGACATTCTTAAAATTTTAGTAAATAGGTTATAAACTGGGAGAAAATATTTCTAAAATATATAACTGATAAGAGAAATATATTTAACATACACAAAGAACTTGTAAAATACAAGAAAAAACTAAAAGTGGGCAAAATATTTTAAGAGGCATATCATCAAGAAAATATACAAATGCAAAATAAACATGAAAACACATTCAACATCATTTGCAATTAGGGCAAACTGAAAATTGCAATAAGTTATTCTAATGCCTGGAAATCTAAAAACTGACAATACAAATTGCTGGTAAAATACAGAACAATAAGGACTCATCCATCCCTGGGAGCAATATGAAAGGTATAGCCACTTTGGAATACAGTTTGGTAGTTTTTGACAAAGCTGAACAAAGCCTTACCATATGATCCAGTATTATTACTTGATCCTAGATATTTCCAATAGATTTAAAAGCACATGCATGCAAAGGTTTCTAGTGGTTCTATTCATAATTACTAAAAACCATGAATCAAACATGATGTCTTTCAATAAACTGGATATCCAAATTTAGGGATAGCCATAAAATGGAATACTGTTCAATAATAAAAAAGAATAAATTATCAAGCCAAACAAAGCCATGAATGCATCTTAAATATATTTTGCCATGTGAAAGTAGCCAAACTAACAGTGTTATATGTACAGTATCATTTATTTGAAATTCTGTAAAGACAAAATCACAGAAACTATTGGGTTGGCCAATGAAGTTCATTCCGGTTTTTCCATATTACATATGGAATATTTTCTATATTACAGAAAAGCCTGAATGAACTTCTTTGGCCAACCCAATATATACACATCAGTGCTTACCAGGGATTGGGGAGGACAGTGAGACGGCTAACTAGATGAGTCACAGGGAATCTCTTAGGGTAGTGAAACTCTTCTGTTTGATACTGGAGTGCTAGATACACGATACTGTGCATTTGTCAAAAACCTTAGATCTTTGGGCTTCCCTGGTGGCTCAGACTGTAAAGAATCTGCCTGCAATTCTGGAGACCCAGGTTGAATCACTGATTTGGGAAGATCCCCTGGAGAAGTGAATGGCATCCTACTGCAGTATTCTTTCCCAGAGAATTCCATGGACAGAGGAGCCTGGAGGGCTACAGTCCATGGGCTCACAAAGGGTCCCTGGAGACACCACTGAGCCACTAACACTTAAACCTTTACCTGACAAAGAGTGAACGTCACTGTATGCGAATTAAGAAAAGATCATTTGGGAAGTCCAGGAGTCCCGGGATAGAGTGGTAACTGTGACAAAATAATCTTAGTATGTTAAAAATGTGTAAAACCGAATCACTAAAGAGGAAAGGGGGAAAATACAGCAACAAACTTTAGGAAGAGTGGTGATTACACAATTAAAGGCAACGGAATTGCACAAAATGACCATTGTATTAATTGACAAAATTTTTCCTTACAAGAGTAGAGGTTAACAATTCTAAAACCATAATATAAGTATACTCATTTCAGTTAAGTTGCTCAGTCATGTCCGACTCTTTGCAACCCCATGGATTCAGCACACCAGGCCTCCCTGTCCATCACCAACTCCCGGGGTTTACACAAACTCATGTCCATTGAGTCAGTGATGCCATTCAACCATCTCATTCTCTGTCATCCCCTTCTCTTCCCACCTTCAATCTTTCCCAACATCAGGGTCTTTTCAATTAAGCAATTAATTAAATGCCTGATGGACAGCTGAAAGCAGGTTTCTAACTGTTGGAATACATTTCAGATAGTAAGGGGAGAGGGTTAGAATAACACATATACTAATGGCTTAGAGTTGGAAACATCAGCATAAAGTCATGTTTAGCTTAAACTAGACACAGATGGATGCATTATAAATATTTACAAGTTTTCGCCTAAGCATGGATTAGTATACACATATATATTCCATTGCTGTCACTGAGAAGACCTATAAGCAATGACACCCTAGTAATAAAGAGTACATCTGAAACTCATGTTCATTTCAGTTTAGTTCAGTTCAGTCACTCAGTTGTGTCCGACTCTTTGAAACTCCATGAATTGCAGCACGCCAGGCTTCCCTGTCCATCAACAACTCCCAAAGTTCACTCAAATTCATGTGCATCAAGTCGGAGATGCCATCAGCCATCTCATCCTCTGTCATCCCCTTCTCCTCCTGCCCCCAATCCCTCCCAGCATCAGAGTCTTTTCCAATGAGTCAACTCTTCTCATGAGGTGCCCAAAGTACTGGAGTTTCAGCTTTAGCATCAGTCCTTCCAAAGAACACCCAGTACTGATCTCCTTTAGAATGGATTGGTTGGATCTCCTTGCAGTCCAAGGGACTCTCAAGAGTCTTCTCAAACACCGCAGTTCAAAAGCATCAATTCTCCGGCGCTCAGCTTTCTTCACAGACAAACTCTCACATTCATACATGACTACTGGAAAAACCATAGCCTTGACTAGATGGACCTTTGTTGGCAAAGTAATGTCTCTGCTTTTGAACATGCTGTCTAGCTTGGTCATAACCTTCCTTCCAAGGAGTAAGCATCTTTTAATTTCATGGCTGCAGTCACCATCTTCAGGGATTTTGAAGCCCCCCAAAATAAAATCTGACACTGTTTCCCCTGTTTCCGCATCTATTTCCCATGAAGTGATGGGACCAGATGCCATGATCTTAGTTTTCTGAGCCGTCTCACAAAGCGCGGCGGCTGCGAGAGCCGGCTCGCTCACTAAGCACGGCCGAGAGGAGCTACCCACGGCCGAGAGGAGCTACCCACGTCCGAGGTCAGGGGCAGCGGCTGAATGGAGCTACCCTGTTTCCGAGATCAGGGGCGGCCGGGAGAAGCCATCTCGTGCCCGAGGCCAGGGGCGGTGACCCTGAGGAGCCACCCCAAGCTCGAGGCTAGGGACGGCAGCTGGAAGGAGACACCCATGCCTGAGGACAGGGCCCGCAGCCCGGAGGAGCAAACCTAGGAGCAGTGGCTGCGCAGAGGGCCTAGAGGAGCTATCCCACGTTGAAGGTCAGGAACGGTGGCGGTAAGGAGATACCCCTCATCCAAGGTAAGGAGGAGCAGCTGTGCTTTGCTGGAGCAGCCGTGAAGAGATACCCCCACGTCCAAGGTAAGAGAAATCCAAGTAAGATGGTAGGTGTTGCAAGAAGGCATCAGAGGGCAGGCACACTGAAACCATACTCACAGAAAACTAGTCAATCTAATCACACTAGGACCACAGCCTTGTTTAACTCAATGAAACCAAGCCATGCCTGTGGGGCAACTCAAGATGGGTGGGTCACGGTGGAGAGGTCTGACAGAACATGGTCCACTGGAGAAGTGAATGGCAAGCCGCTTCAGTATTCTTGCCTTGAGATCCCCATGAACAGTATGAAAAGGCACTATATAGGATACCAAAAGAGGAACTCCCCAGGTCATTAGGTGCCAATATGCTACTGGAGATCAGAGGAGAAATAACTACAGAAAGAATGAAGGGATGGAGCCAAAGCAAAAGCAATACACAGTTGTGGATGTGATTGGTGATAGAAGCAAGATGCTGATAGAAGCAAGATGCAGTAAAGAGCAATATTACATAGGAACCTGGAATATCAGGTCCATGGATCAAGACAAATTGGAAGTGGTCAAACAAGAGATGGTAAGAGTGAACATCGACATTCTAGGAATCAGCAAACTAAAATGGACTGGATTGGGTGAATTTAGCTCAGATGACCATTATATCTACTAATGCAGGCAGGAATCCCTCAGAAGAAATGGAGTAGCCATCATGGTCAACAAAAGAGTCTGAAATGCAGTATTTGGATGCAATCTCAAAAATGACAGAATGATCTCTGTTCATCTCCAAAGCAAAGCATTCAATATCACAGTTATCCAAGTCTATGCCCCAACCAGTAATGCTGAAGAAGCTGAAGTTGGATGGTATTATGAAGACCTATAAGACCTTTTAGAACTAACACCCAAAAAAGATGTCCTTTTCATTATAGTGGACTGGAATGCTAAAGTAGGAAGTCAAGAAACACCTGGAGTAACAGGCACATTTGGCCTTGGAATGTGGAATGAAGCAGGGCAAAGACTAATAGAGTTTTGCCAAGAAAATGCACTGGTCATAGCAAATACCCTCTTCCAACAACACAAGAGAAGACTCTACACATGGACATCACCAGATGGTCAACACCAAAATCAGACTGATTATATTCTTTGCAGCCAAAGATGGAGAAGCTCTATACTGTCAACAAAAAAAAGACCAGGGGCTGACTGTGGCTCAGATCATGAATTCCTTATTACCAAATTCAGACTCAAATTGAAGAAAGTTGGGAAAACCACTAGACCATTCAGGTATGACCTACATCGAATCCCTTATGATTATACAGTGGAGTGAGAAATAGATTTAAGGGCCTAGATCTGATAGACAGAGTGGCTGATGAACTATGGAATGAAGTTCGTGACATTGTGCAGGATACAGGGATCAAGACCATCCCCATGGAAAAGAAATACAAAAAAGCAAAATGGCTGTCTGAGGAGGCCTTACAAATATCTGTGAAGAGAAAAGAGGTGAAAAGCAAAGGAGAAAAGGAAAGATATAGGCATCTAAACACAGAGTTCCAAAGAATAGCAAAAAAAGATATGAAAGCCTTCTTAAGCAACCAATTCAAAGAAATAGAGGAAAACAACAGAATGGGAAATATTAGAGATCTCTTCAAGAAAATTAGAGATACCAAGGGAACATTTCAGGCAAAGATGGGCTCGATAAAGGACAGAAATGGTCTGGACCTAACAGAAGCAGAAGATATTAAGAAGAAATGGCAAGAATACATGGAAGAACTGTACAAAAAAGATCTTCACGACCCAGATAGTCATGATGATGTGATCACTAATCTAGAGCCAGACATCTTGGAATGTGAAGTTAAGTGGGCATTAGGAAGCATCACTATGAACAAAGCTAGTGGAGGTGACAGAATTCCAGTTGAGCTGTTTTAAATCCTGAAAGATGATGCTGTGAGAGTATTGCACTCAATATGCCAGCAAATATGGAAAACTCAGCAGTGGCCACAGGACTAGAAAAGGTCAGTTTTCATTCCAACTCCAAAGAAAGGCAATGCCAAAGAATGCTCAAACTACTGCACAATTGCACTCATCTCACATGCTAGTAAAATAATGCTCAAAATTCTCCAAGCCAGGCTTCAGCAATACATGAACCGTGAACTCCCTGATGTTCAAGCTGGTTTTAGAAAAGGCAGAGGAACCAGAGATCAAATTGCCAACATCTGCTGGATCATGGAAAAAGCAAGAGAGTTCCAGAAAAAACATCTATTTCTGCTTTATTGTCTATGCCAAAGCCTTTGACTGTGTGGATCACAATAAACTGCAGAAAATTCTGAAAGAGATGGGAATACCAGACCATCTGACCTGCCTTTTGAGAAATCTGTACACAGGTCAGGAAGCAACAGTTAGAACTGGACATGGAACAACAGACTGGTTCCAAAAAGGAAAAGGAGTACATCAAGGCTGTATATTGTCACCCTGCTTTTTTAACTTATATGCAGAGTATATCATGAGAAATGCTGGACTGGAAGAAACACAAGCTGGCATCAAGATTGCCGGGAGAAATATCAATAACCTCAGATATGCAGATGACACCACCCTTATGGCAGAAAGTGAAGAGGAGCTAAAAAGCCTCTTGATGAAAGTGAAAGAGTAGAGTGAAAAAGTTGGCTTAAAGCTCAACATACAGAAAACGAAGATCATGGCATCTGGTCCCATCACTTCATGGAAAATAGATGGGGAAACCTTGGAAACAGTGTCAGACTTTATTTTTTTGGGCTCCAGAATCACTGAAGATGGTGACTGCAGCCATGAAATTAAAAGACGCTTACTCCTTGGAAGAAAAGTTATGACCAACCTAGATAGCATATTCAAAAGCAGAGACATTACTTTGCCTACTAAGGTCCATTTAGTCAAGGTTATGGTTTTTCCTGTGGTCATGTATGGATGTGAGAGTTGGACTGTGAAGAAGGCTGAGTGCCAAAGAATTGATGCTTTTGAACTGTGGTGTTGAGAAGACTCTTGAGAGTCCCTTGGACTGCAAGGAGATTCAACCTGTGCACTCTGAAGTAGATCAACCCTGGGATTTCTTTGGAAGGAATGATGCTAAAGCTGAAACTCCAGTACTTTGTCCACCTCATGCGAAGCGTTGACTCATTGGAAAAAACTCTGATGCTGGAAGGGATTGGGGGCAGGAGGAGAAGGGGATGACTGAGAATGAGATGGCTGATGGCATCATGGTCTCGACTGACGTGAGTCTGAGTGAACTCCGGGAGATGGTGATAAACAGGGAGGCCTGATGTGCTGCGATTCATGGGGTCGCAAAGAGTCGGACATGACTGAGCGACTGAACTGAACTGAACTAAACTGAACTGAGCTTTAAGCCAACTTTTTCACTCTCCTCTTTCACTTTCATCAAGAGGCTTTTAGTTCCTCTTCACTTTCTACCATAAGGGTGGTGTCATCTGCATATCTGAGGTTATTGAGATTTATCCCAGCAATCTTGATTCCAGTTTGTGCTTCTTCCAGCCCAGCGTTTCTCATGATGTACTCTGCATAGATGTTAAATAAGCAGAGTGGCAATATACAGCCTTGACGTACTCCTTTTCCTGTTTGGAACCAGTCTGTTGTTCCATATCCAGTTCTAAGTGTTGCTTCCTGCCTTGCATACAGGTTTCTCAAGAGGCAGGTCAGGTGGTCTGGTATTCCCATCTCTTTCAGAATCTTCCACAGTTTATTGTGATCCACACAGACAAAGGCTTTGGTATAGTCAATAAAGCAGAAATAGATGTTTTTCTGAATAAACTCTTGCTTTTTTGATGGTCCAACAGATGTTGGCAATCTGATCTCTGGTTCCTCTGCCTTTTCTAAAACCAACTTGAACATCTGGAAGTTCACGGTTCATGCATTGCTGAAGCCTGGCTTGGAGAATTTTAAGCATTACTTTACTACCATGTGAGATGAGTGCAATTGTGCGGTAGTTTGACCATTCTTTGGCATTGCCTTTCTTTGGAGTTGGAATGAAAACTGACCTTTTCCAGTCCTGTGGCCACTGCTGAGTTTTTCAAATTTGCTGGCATTTTGAGTGCAACACTTTCACAGCATCATCTTCCAGGATTTGAAGTAGCTCAACTCATTACCTAATACCATTCTCCAATTTAAAGGAAAAAGAAAATATTCTTATACAAAACGTTAGCGGAGTACCAGCAAAGAAGTAATCTAAAACAAAGTAAAATAAAAAAACACAATGACTGGAGTATATAAATAAGAGATAGGAGTCAACTGAAAGAGTCCCCAGTGATCAAGCCTGGAACAATTTCAGCAAAAAATTAATAGAGTATCACATTATAACCCGAAGTAAAATATTCATAAGTTTACACCAATATAAATATTACTAAATAAATTCTTGGAGAAGATATACACGAAACTCCCATGGAAAAGAATGGCAAAGTATTTAGATTTTTTGCCCACAAGGACGTGAAACCTAACTCTCCACTTCTCAAGTGTGGGTTGCACATAGTTACAGAGAAGGCGATGGCAATCCACTCCAGTACTCTTGCCTGGAAAATTCCATGGACGGAGGAGACTGGTAGGCTGCAGTCCATGGGGTCGCTACCATATGATATTCCTTATATATGTAGAATTTAAAAAAATAATACAAACTCACTTACAAAACAGTAACAGACTCACAGACTTAGGAAATAAATTTATGGTTACCAAAGCAGAGGTATATTAGGAGTTTTGAATTAACATATGCACACTACTATATGTAAAATAGATAATCAACTGAATAGCACAGATAACTTTACTTAATATTCTGTAAAAACCTAAATGCAAAAAGAATTTGAGGAAGAATAGACATATGTATAACTGAACCATTCTGCTGTACACCTAGAACTAAAACAACATCGTAAATCAAGTACACTATAACACAAAATAAATATTAAGAACCACTTTAAGCCTAAATAATAATAAATTTGAAGTGTTGTTTCCACTAAAAGAGCATACCTCCCTCTGTTATTCCTTTGTTAACTTCTATACGACACAATACCACTGTACAATTGTATATTTGCATAAGAAGCTTCTTTGAATAAGTAATTCTTTCTTATATATTTGGAACTGTTGAGGTCTTCTGAATAATATTTTTCACCATTATTCAAATGAATTAATTTCCATAAATAAAGGATCTGTTTGTTTAGAAATTTTAAAACCAAAATGTATCAACACCAATATTATAGCTTTTATGACTTCCAAAATATTCTAGAGTAACAGAATTTTATAATTTTTAGAAACCCTGTTATTTCAAATCAATTAGGTAATGCTTAATCTAGTAGAAAGAGAAGGTAGAGAAACAGTGTTTTTTTTTTTCCCCCCTTTCCTAATCTGAGACCTGGAATCTTCATAACTGCTGTTTCATTTTGGCAAATGATTTAACAATGCAGATATTCTTTCCTAAATATATCACAAAGAGTAGACAACAATCTTTTGTTAAATAGGTTTTTAAAGTAAAGTGATATTGCATATATATAAGATCAACAAAACTCCATTGTTTGAAAAACTATAGAGTCACTACATGCTTCCAAGCCTAAGATAAATACTTGATACCGAGAGCAAGAACACTTCTAGAAAATGACACAGTTGGTCTGCTTTTCTGTATTTTCCCAGCATCTGCATGTAAAAGATTCCTTTAGGGCAGTCTGCTCAAACTCAGTATGGAGTTGCCCTACTGAACATAGTTGTACATGAAGTCTCCTCAGAGATGTTTAGCCTTTCTCTCATCAGACTTAGCTTTATATGCAGTTACCTGTAAATATATAGTACTGGAGAAGACTCTTGAGAGTCCCTTAGACAGCAAGGAGATCAAACCAGTCAAGCCTAAAGGCCATAAACTCTGAATATTCATTAGAAGGACTGATGCTGAAGCTGAAGCTCTAATATTTTGGCCACTCGGTGCGAAGAGCTAATTCATTGGGAAAGACCTTGATGCTGGGAAAGATTGAGGGCAGGAGCAGAAGTGGGTGACAGAGGATGAGATGGTTAAATAGCATCACTGACCTAATGTACATGAATTGAGCAAACTCCAGGAGGTAATGGAGGACAGATGAGTCTGGCCTGTTGCAGTCCATGGGGTCGTCAAGGAGTCGGACACGATTTAGTGACTGAACAACAACAGTTACCTTTTTCTCACACACTGATCATTCATCTAATGATCTGAAGCTTGGAAACAAATTTGGCTTATTTTCCACTCTCAGTATGAGACACTGAATTTAACCAGAAAAGAATGTGGAATTTCAAGTACTTTGAGTTTCCAAGGTATTTGTATGGTAAGAGATGAAGTAATGATATATTGATATAATTTCACTTTGATGTGAAACAGATGCATGTATATTAATCTAAACATTATGCCATAAATAAATCCTTAACATTACAGATAATAATTATTGTATGTACAATATGTATGTTATACAATATAAGGAACAAAATAATTTGTTTTAAAGAGGTTTAACATTTTGTAATTCCATGATCATGAAAACAGCTTTCTTATGCAAACAGATTCTGAATGATGGCATGGCCTGTAATGGTATTTCACCTTTATTCAGCTATTTAACCCTGTCACTGTTTCCGTAATTTCTAGATGAGGAAAACCATTGCATATTCCAAGCAGGTCTGCTCACCGACATGATATTAATGAATAGTGGCACCACATCAAGTTTGGAGGAGGACCAGCCACAAGGAAGTTATTTATGTAACTTATTATTCCAGGCTGCAAACCAAGAAGCAATGGCTGTTAAACAGCCAGAGCCAAGAATTAGTAGAGCAAGGAATGTCTTATTCCTGACAAATCAATATAGTGAGACTTTTCACTTCATTCCACTGGAGTAATTAAAACATTTGTATCCAAGGGGATCCACAGGACATGATGCATAACCAGTTTTAGCCACCACCCACAACCATCTCTAAACAGAACTATAGCGAAGCATTTCCAGAAATCGCAGCCAAAAGGGACAAGTAAAACATAAAGCAGTGTTCTTCATTAATTCATGCAGAGGAGATCTATAGTGATGGCATACGCTTTGGTGGTATATTTTCTAATTGAAATAAAGTAGTACATAAAGTGTTCATAGGAGCAAGCAACCTAAGGTTTTAGCATATGCTCATGGAGAATTGTTGTAGGTATTATAGCATTACAGCTTACGAGGCCCACAATTTGACTTAATGGGTTAAATAAGTCTCTGTTGCTGTAATTACCAAAAGCAACAATGCATGTAATTAAAAAAATAAAATAATAAAGACACTTTTTAAATGAAAAGACCTTCTGCTCCATTCTAGTCAACAGAAATCACTCTCCTTACATGGAAAACACTAATTATTAGTGCATGTTTTCTGTTTTCCACTATTTATTTTTATCTCCCTGAATCAAATAAGTATACAGCTCTTTACTGAGTTAGTGATTTTATAAATTTTTATTGGTTTCCTACTGGGATAAATAAGAATTTAACTTAATTATATTCCCCTCCGCTTTCTTGCCCTTCTTCTCTTTCATGTACTATCTATGCCCAGATGTAAGATTGTTCACTAAAATCTTTCTTAAGAAGTGAATCACCTTATAAGTATATATGAGTCCTAACATTTGCCATCATAGGCCATTTTGTTCACTACCTTTCCTTGAGTAAGATAAAATACAGGAAAATGCAAGAAGACTTCAGTTGTCTGGAATTCTTAAGGAATCTTGGTGGCATGAGTAACAAAAAGGCAAAGAAATATAAAAAAGAATGAGCAATCTAATTGTATATGACATCACAATAAATGTTAAATGTCTTTATAAACATGTCTTTGGAACTTGTTTTTCAAAGCAATGGAAAAATGTTACTTTTTGTTATGAAGAAAACGTTGCTTTAGAATTACAAAATCTAAAGAGATCAAAATATTTACATCAATGGTGCTGAGAACTTGGACTAACTTTTCCACTGAGAAGATTACATATGAATATAAAAGGTGCTATATTTTAAGTAGGGAAAACCACAAGACCATTCAGGTATGACCCAAATCAAATCCCTTATGATTATACAGTGAAAGTGACAAACAGATTCAAGGGATTAGATCTGATAGAGTGCCAGAAGAACTCTGGATGGAGGTTCATGACATTATACAATAGACAGGGATCAAGACCATCCCGAAAAAAAAGAAATGTAAAAAAGCAAAATGGTTGTCTGAGGAGGGCTTACAAATACAAATACCAGTGAAAAGAAGAGAAGCTAAAAGCAAGGGAGAAAAAGAAAAAATTACCCATTTGAATGCAGAGTTCCAAAGAATATCAAGGAGAGATAGAAAACCTTCCTCAGTGATCAGTGCAAAAAAATAGAGTAACACAATAGAATGGGAAAGACTAGAGATCTCTTTAAGAAAATTAGAGATACCAAGGGAATTTCTCATGCAAAGATGGGCACAATAATGGACAGAAATGGACTTAACAGAAGCAGAAGATATTAAGACGAGGAGGCAAGAATACACAGAAGAACTATACAAAAAAGACCTTCATGACCCAGATAATCATGATGGTGTGATCACTCACCTAGAGACAGACATGCTGGAATGTGAAGTCAAGTGGGCCTTAGGAAGCACCACTAGGAAGGAACAAAGCTGGTGAAGGTGATGGAATTCTAACTGAGCTATTTCAAGTCCTAAAAGATGATGCTGTGAAAGTGCTGCACTCAATATGCCAGCAAATTTGGAAAACTCAGCAGTGGTCACAGGACTGGAAAAAATCAGTTTTCATTCAATCAAAAGGAAAGGCAAGGCCAAAGTATGCTCAAACTGCCACACAACTGCACTCATCTCACACACTAGTAAAGTAGTGCTCAAAATTTTCCAAGGCAGGCTTCAATTATATTGGTGAAGGGTTTTTTCATTTGTCCTACCAATAATTACTGCTAATTCCCTGCCCTGGGTGTGACAAGGGTGTCTCAGGTCAAACCTCTCTGCTGACAGACTAGTTTGTGTGACAACCTCTCAACCATAAACAGCACAGAGAGTTTGGAGTACTTTGAAAGTCTTAATTAGCATAGGGCTTTTCTCATTGCTGAGTCAATGATTGCTGCCAGGCCTCCATATCCTTAGGCAGCTGGGAATATATTAATCAATGTATTTGGAATATAGAAAAGGAAATATAGTAGTTTTGATGTTAGCAATACTAGAGTTTTTGAGTTAATGAATTTTCTCTTTTGTTATAGATCACTGTACTTTGTTATAAAATCACTGTGTCCTTGCTATGTAAAAATGTAACTTTATCACTATCTTAAGACTAAATAGATCTTAAGGGGAATATTGGTGAAGGGTTTTCATTTGTTGAGCCAATATTTGCTGCTAAATCTCCATGTTCCTTGCCCTTGTAATAAATATAACTAACATATAGGAGAAATAAGTATTAACCTTTAAGATTAATCATGTTAAACCTTAGGCTAAGTAAATTCCTTTCTTGATTGTAACCCATTACACCCTCACCCTATAGGAATGCAACTTTATTTGGAGGGTGGTGCCTGATTTAAGAAAAAATCACCCCTGGAAAAAATAAGTTTTCTTGCTGACTGACCATTATCAGAAAGGGCCATAAAATGTCAGCAGGCCTCATGGCCAGAAGATGATGTAAAACCCCTAAGACCTTTGTATAGTTTTATATGAAGCACCTGACTGTGACAAGAGTCAGGTATGCTGACCCCCACATGACTCTGTACTCATCCCTATGTATAACAAAAAGTATATAAGCAAACCTGAAAAATAAAGAAAGGGGATCAGTTTCTGGAAAGACTGGTTCCCCCATGTCATTCTTTCTTGCTCCCCATTTTTCTGGCTGAATTCCCATCTGGTACGTGGGTACTCACCAAGCCTACTAACTTTGCCTGGGCTTCTAAGATCGGACCAGGGAGGCCTCAGTGCCTCCTCTCCTTCAGGAGAACGGAAAGACACTTGTGGCCTACATAGGGGGTGATTGGTATTCCACGTAAACCAAGTTATTCAGCATCTTTTTCTCCACTAATTTTCCTACTACACTATCCATTTCTAATCTGTAATTAAATAAGTTTTTTCCTAGGATGCCTACTCCATCTCCCCTTCTAATTCTAATTACCCTGGATCCACCAGGGCTGGACCCTGGCAGACCCTGATCCTGGGAAAGATTGAAGGTGGGAGTAGAAGGGGACAACAGAGGATGAGATGGTTGGATGGCATCACTGACTCAATGGACGAGTCTGAGTGAACTCCAGGAGTTTTTGATGGACAGGGAGGCCTGATATGCTGCAGTCCCTGTGATCGCAAAGAGTCAGACATGACTGAGCAACAGACCTGAACTAAACATTTTAAGTAATTTAAGTGGAATTGAGGATGATAGGCTCTAAAAACCTGAACTATATTATTTGAAAAGTGGTTCTAATGGTTGCAAAGATAGTGGTGTACAAGATGCAAGTAAGGAATTTTAGTAAAAGTGTTCCATAAAATTTGAGATTTAAGATAAGAAAATCAGTTTTTCATTACTTACATAAATGCTTTTAAACTTGTAACTAAAAATTACTAAAAGTAGAATTTATTTACCTATAGTAGATTTGGCCAAAAATTTTTGAGTATTTCTCATTTTAAAAAATGAGGATTTTCCATTTGGGTTCTCTCTTTCTCCATGTATGTATCACAAATGTTACTCCCTCTTTATATATCTGCAGTATATATTTAAAGAATATGTTAAATAGCCTATGTTATTATTCTCAAATTCTTGGTGCCTCTTCCTGAAGAAGGATTATATCTCCAGTCCTGTTACAATCATGTTTGTGTCACTTCTGGATAGAAATTTTAGAGCTAGTTTGTAAGTCATGCTCTCCTTTTTTCCCTTCCCAGAACTACCAGCCTGATCCAAAAGAGGCTTCTTCATCACAGTGGGTGCTAGAGGGAAGGAAACCTTTGCTGGTGTAAGTTGGTCAAGTTTTAATGATATAGAAAGTCTCTTCCCCGCCCCCCGCCCCCCCCCTCCCCGCCCTGTATAGCCCAGTTCACCTGACATATATGCTAACCTTCCTGTCATGAAACAAAGATTGAAGACAGTGTCTGAGTCCTTTCCACAAAGAAATGATAGCCTTTACTATATTCTCTACTATTCCCTACCACTTCTCATTGTATTTCTTCTTACAGTTTAAACTAGCAGTATTTTATTTTTCCATTGTTAAGGTTGGAAGCACTTTCATTCCTGGGTAACTGTTGTTGTAGGCTGAATAATGGCCCCTGTAGATATTAGGTCCTAATATATTGAACCTGTAAATGTTACTTTTTTGGGAGGAAAATCTTTGAAAATGTGATTAAGTTAAAGGTTTTATTTTGAGATAGGAATATTATCTTGAATTAACTGGTGGGCTATAAACACACTCACAAGTATCATTGTAAGAGCAACTCAGAGGGTAATTAGACTGACATACAGGAGAAAGCAAAAAAAAATATTTGAAGATGCTGGCCTTGAGGCTGGACTATGTAGTTACAAACCAAGAAATTCTGGTGGCCTCCAAAAGGTGGAAAATAGTGAATAGCTTCTCTCCTAGAGTTTCCAGAATAGAGTGGTCTTGCTGAGACCTTGATTATGAAACAGTATCATCATTAAAAGTGGAGCTCTACCCTAAACGAATAGGTTTCATTTTGATTCCTGGCTCTATTAACTATATGATGCACCACAAATTACATAACATCTCTGACTTTTCTCATGTATGTAATGGAAATAATAATAGCATCTCCCTCATAGGTCTATTGTGAGAATTAAGTAAGAGTCTCTATAAAACTTTGAGATATTTGAGTTGATTGCTAAGCCATTTATCAAAATGGATAATACTGGAAAGATAAGGAACATGGGACAGTGAAGGTAGTAGTTAGAGATCAAGTGTCCTGTTTTATAAAACGAATATTTGATATGTCTCTTGGGAGCCAAGAGCTAATACAGAAAAGTTCAAGGTTACAAATCTACAGTTCAGAGAGCATTTAAACCGCACAATGAAAAGGAATTGCAATCATCAGCATGTAGGTGATATTATAAAGCATGAAACTGGGACTTCCCTGGTTGCCCCAGTGGTTAAGACTCCACTCTCCCAATGCAGGTGGCATAGGTTAAATCCCTGGTCAGGGAACTAAGATACCACATACCATGCAGCACAGCCTAAAGGTTAAAAGAAAAAATGCTAAACTAAATTAAATTATCTGGGAAGAATGTTTTGTTAAAGAAGACTGATGTTCTCAGGATAGATGGCTTGGTCCTTTAGTGTTTAAGGTTGAACAGAGGAAAAGTTGTCATCTGAGACAACTTTATTTATTTATTTATTTATTTTAGCTCAGAGAACTCTAGTCAGTGCTCTAAATGGGAAGGAAAATAAAAAAAAAAAAACGGGGATATATGTACACGTATAGCTGATTCACTTTACTGTATAGTGGAGACTAACACAATATTATGAAAGAAATTCAGTTCAGTTCAGTCACTCAGTCGTGTCCGACTCTTTGCGAACCCATGAATCACAGCACACCAGGCCTCCCTGTCCATCACCAACTCCCGGAGTTCACTCAAACTCATGTCCATTGAGTCGATGATGCCATCCAGCCATCTCATCCTCTGTCGTCCCCTTTTCCTCCTGCCTCCAATCCCTCCCAGCATCAGGGTCTTTTCAAATGAGTCAACTCTTTGCATAGGTGGCTAAAGTATTGGAATTTCAGCTTCAGCATCAGTCCTTTCAATGAACACCCAGGACTGATCTCCTTTAAGATGGACTGGTTGGATCTCCTTTCAGTCCAAGGGACTCTCAAGAGTCTTCTCCAACACCACAGTTCAAAAGCATCAATTCTTCAGCCCTCAGCTTTCTTCACAGTCCAACTCTCACATCCATACGTGACCACTGGAAAAACCATTGCCTTGACTAGATGGATCTTTGTTGGTAAATAATATCTCTGCTTTTTATTTATTTTTTTTTAATTTATATTTATTTATTTTAATTGGAGGCTAATTACTTTACAATATTGTATTGGTTCTGACACACATCAACATGAATCCCTCACGGGCGTACACGTGTTCCCCATCCTGAACCTCCCTCCCACCTCCCTCCCCATACCATCCCTCCCGGACAACTTTAAAGTGACAAGAGAAATGAAACAATGAAAGAATGTTGCAAAACTTGCTTCCATCAGAGTTCAGATGGGAATAACAGAAACCGTCTATCAGTTTTAAGCAGAATGGAATTAAACACATGCTTACAAATTAGATCATTGGGCTGGTCTTACAAAAATTACTCCCAGAAGAAGTAACTAAGGGTTCCTATCAAGGAAAAAGTTTTATGCCATAAGCAGAACTCTTGTGAAACCATAGACATCATCTCCACTTCTGGCTCCAGGATGGTACTCCTTTAGCCACAATCTGGAGATTTAAACAAAGCACCACCCAGATATAATCGTGTGGCACAAGCCAAAAAATACTTCTTGCTCTTCTCTGCATCCTCCATCAGTTTCATATTCCAGGTTAACTACTGCATTCCATTAGCATTACAAAAAATCCCTACATCTATGTATTATATATATATGGAAGAAGGTTGGGAAATACAATTTTTAGTTGTTTAACTACTGTAATACAGGAAGGTAAGATAGAAGAATGTTGGCATAGATTTTAAATGAGTCAACTTACAATATGTATCAAAAAATACAAGAGAGTTATTTCAAGAAGAGATGAGTAGCCAGTTGTGTACAATGCTACTGATAAGGCAGGTAAGATGACCACAGAAATGATAAATGAATTTGGAATCATGGGAGGTTCTTAGTAATCTCAACAATAATGAGGAAGGTGAAAATTTTAGGGAGGTGAAACAGGTTGAAGAGAGAATAACAAGTGAAGAAATTGAGATAAGAATATAAATAACTTGTTTTTAGAGTATTTTATGAAAAATAATAGAGAAATGGGACAACAGTAGGAGGTGAATAGAAGGGTCAATGAAAAAAAAATTTGTTGGCTTTAAATAAGGTACATTGGTAAACTGTAGGGATGGAGAAATAAGGGATAATTGAAAGGTAAAATCCTTAAGATGAGAACAACCAAATCAGGGCCTTCCCAAATAAGGAAAATGAAGGGAGACAGGAAAAACGGAGTCCAGAGTGCTTGCAGGGAACTGGTTATAATAAAGGATTGTGAGACAATTTGGGAAAAGAAAAATAAAGACAGAAAATGAAGGATGAATAGCAAAGGTTAAACAGAAAATAAATTTGAAGTTTAAATCAGGACATCACACTTATGGCAGAAAGTGAAGAGGAACTAAAAAGCCTCTTGATGAAAGTGAAAGAGGAAAGTGAAAAAGTTGGCTTAATGCTCAACATTCAGAAAACGAAGATCATGGCATCTGGTCCCATCACTTCATGGCAGATATATGGGGAAACAGTGGAAACAGTATGAGACTTTATATTTTGGGGCTCCAAAATCACTGAAGATGCTGATTACAGCCATGAAATTAAAAGATGCTTACTCCTTGGAAGGAAATTTATGAGCAACCTAGATAGCATATTCAAAAGCAGAGATATTATATTGCCAACAAAGGTCCGTCTAGTCAAGGCTATGGTTTTTCCAGTGGTCATGGATGGATGTGAGAGTTGGACTGCGAAGAAAGCTGAGCACCGAAGAATTGATGCTTTTGAACTGTGGTGTTGGAGAAGACTCTTGAGAGTCCCTTGGACTGCAAGGAGATCCAACCAGTCCATCCTAAAGGAGATCATTTCTGGGTGTTCATTGGTAGGACTGATTTGGAAGCTGCAACTCCAATACTTTAGCCACCTGATGCAAAGAGCTGACTCATTTGAAAAGATCCTGATGCTGAGAAAGATTGAGGGCAGGAGGAGAAGGGGACGACAGAGGATGAAATGGTTGGAAATCATCACCGACTCAATGGACATGGGTTTGGGTAGACTCCGGGAGTTGGTGATGGGCAGCGAGGCCCGGAGTTCTGCAGTTCATGGGGTCACAAAGAGTCAGACACGACTGAGTGACTGAACTGATTGGTTGACATACCGTCTCTCCTACAATGAATTCCATGCTGATATTGACTATTTCACTAATCTCTAAGTTCCTAGCAACTGGCACAATGTCAGGCACACTAAACGCATATTTGTCGAATCCAAAGTTCTAAAAACCTCAATTATGCAAAAAGAATCTTCTCAAATTAATAACTGATGTGTCAGAAATTTGAAAGTCTAAATTAGCCATTGCATAGCAGGTAGAAAATGTATTATGTTATGATACATCACAAAGAAATTTGAATAGCATTTTTACTTATCAAGCATTGTGTTCTGTATTTCAATGTCTAGCATATTTTCAATTTGCTAAAATAAATGTCATTTGAAAATTGATATATTATTTTTGTGCATGTTATAGCAAATAATTATTATGTATATTTTCAAGAAAATTAAGAATAGGACCCCACCTAACCCTGGAAATTTGTTCAGATAATCTGTATTCTTGGTTCATTAGTGATATGCTCTACCAGGATGGTGAGTAAATAATCATTTTCATTCCCTTTCATTGCTTCTCCTTCTTATGAAGGCTATTAGTAAATAAGAATGACATTAATGCACATTTTGTATAATAAAGATTCCATGAAGCTAAGAGTCTTATTTTCACTGTCAAGGGCTCATAACTACAGTAGGGAGATGATGAATAAGAGATAAAAAGCCAGAAATAGCAAAATGCAATGCAATTTTAAGTGCAACCAGAAATGTGACCGAAAAAAATGCAATTATATGTTAGCAGAAGGAGATTGCTGATAATTAAATATAAATGTATAATATACATATTATATATGTATAATGATATATATAATACAGATGAATTTGGGGGACATATGTATGTATAGTGCATGTATACAAATACACATTATAAATTTTGTTAAATTTTATTTAAGTCTAATTACATAAGCAACAAAATGATGACTTAGACCCTTGCCTGACAGATTTATGGATCTCTTTTACCTTTAGATAGGGCTAAAGTCAATTGGCATAGAGAAATAAATGCGGAGCTGACCATTTTAAACTCTTGTGCAAATATGCACATACAATATAATGGCACAGACAACACCGTGCTGACGAAAATTACCTCCCAGATTATAGTCCTGTGTCTCTATTTCTTTCTTGTATCAGTAGAAAAAATTTGTGAAGACGCACTTCCAAGAAAATAAATTATCACCCCAGTCGTTAATGGCTTTTTAAAGTAAGTAAATTAGGAATACCTACTACTGTTAAAAGAGTAAAAGAGATTGCAACTAAAATACACTGCTGAGGGGGAAATCTTATTGGCCTCATGAGTGGTATAACATACAGGAAAAATATTCTAGAAAAATGTTTTATTTTGTATAATATTCAGTCATATATGTGAATAATTTGTTAAGATTAATAAGAAAATAGACTGTGGCTTCCATATTCTTATGACCACTACCACTAATAAGTATGCTCAGAGGTTTTTTTTAGGGAAAAGGGCTAAAAAAATATAGCTTAAATGTCATTAATAGTTTAAAGACATGCATTGACTCTTCACAAGGAAACATATTCCTAACACTGCTGCTGCTGCTGCTGCTAAGTCGCATCAGTCGTGTCCGACTCTGTCTGACCCCATAGATGGCAGCCCAACAGGCTTCTCTGTCCCTGGTATTCTCCAGGCAATAGTACTGGAGTGGGTTGCCATTGCCTTCTCTGATTCCTAACACTGCAGTACCTTTAAAAGCCTGGAATAATTTTCTGCTCTAAACAATGAATCAAAACTAGATAAGCTTAGTTAAGAATATAGGAGGGGCCCCAGTTGTTCAACTTCATTTCAGGCTGGGGTTAAAAAAAAAATTGTGATTCGTATGTGTTGGATCTTGTTTTAGTGAAGAGCTTTTCAGGGAAAATGAAATGACACTTACCCTTCACAAAGAGAGTATAAAGAGACAACTGATTTTTTAATCACTCATGAAGATGCAAATTACAAAAGAAGGAACACTTGAACTTCAAAGCAATTCTTTTTCTGCCAAGGGAAGCAAAGAACTAAATCAATATTAATGTACTCTACATTATATTGCCAACTAAATTTTATGGAAAAGTATGTCAAAGGTGGCAAGAATACACACAAGAACTATACAAAAAAGATCTTAATGACCTAGATAGTCATGATGATGTGATCACTCACCTAGAGCCAGACATCCTGAAATGTGAAGTCAAGGGGGCCTTAGGAAGCATCACTACCAACAAAGCTAGTGAAGGTGATGGAATTCCAATGGAGCTACTTCAAATCCTAAGAGATGATGCTGTGAAAGTGCTGCACTTTAATATGCCAACAAATTTGGAAAACTCAGCAGTGGCCACCGGACTGGAAAAGGTCAGTTTTCATTCCAATTCCAAAGAAAGGCAATGCAAAAGAATGTTCAAACTATAGCACAATTACACTCATCTCAATGCTAGCAAAGTAATGTTTAAAATTCTCCAAGCCAGGCTTCAATAATACGTGAACCGAGAACTTTCAGATGTTCAAGCTGGATTTAGAAAAGGTAGACGAACCAGAGATCAAATTGCCAACATCCATTTGATCATCAAAAAAAGCAAGAGAGTTCCAGAAAAACATCTATTCCTGCTTTATTGACTATGCTAAAGCCTTTGAATGTGTGGTCACAACAAACTGTGGAAAATTCTTAAAGAGATAGGAATACCAAACAACCTGACCTGTCTCCTGAGAAGTCTGTATGCATGTCAAAAAGCAACAGTTAGAACCAGAAATGGAACAACAGATTGGTTCCAAATTGGGAAAGGCATACGTCAAGGTTGCATATTGTCACCCTGTTTATTTAACTTATATGCAGAGTTCATCATGCGAAATGCCAGGCTAGATGAAGCACAAGCTGGAATCAAGATTGCTGGGAGAAATATCAAAACCTCAGTTATGCAGATGACATCACCCTTACAGCAGCAAGTGAAGAGGACCTAAGAGCCTCTATATGAAAGTGAAAGAGGAGAGGGAAAAAGTTGGCTTAAAACTCAACATTCTAAAAACTTAGATCATGGCATCTGGTCCCATTACTTCATGGCAAATAGATGGGGAAGCAGTTGAAACAGTGACAGACTTTTATTTTCTTGGGCTCCAAAATGACTGCAGATGGTGACTTCAGCCATGAAATTAAAAGATACTTGCCCCTTGGAAGAAAAGCTATGACACCTAGACAGCATATTAAAAAGCAGAGACGTTACTTTGACAACAAAGGTCCATCTAGTCAAAGCTATGGTTTTTCCAGTAGTCATGTACAGATGTGAGATTTGGAACATAAAGAAGACTGAGCTCTGAAGTATTGATGCTTATTGGAGAAGACTCTTTAGAGTCCCTTGGACTGCAAGGAGATCCAGCCAGTCCATCCTAAATGAAATTAGTCCTGAATATTCATTGAAAGGATTGATACTGAAGCTCCAATACTTTGGCCACCTGATGCGAAGAACTGACTTATTGGAAAAGACCTTGACACTGGGAAAGATTGAAGGCAGGAGGAAAAGGTAATGACAGAGGATGAAATGGTTGGGTGGCATCACCGACTCAATGGATATGAGTTGAGATTGAGCAAGCTCCAGGATTTGCTGATGGACAGGGAAGCCTGGTGTGCTGATGTTCATGGGGGCACAAATAGTCGGACATGACTGAAGGACGAACACAACTCATGTCAGAATATTTGTATTACTTTTATTTTAAATTTTAAAATATTTTAATTTCTGAAAAAGTAGTATACTAGATACTACCATACTAGCAAAAGAGGGTTAAATACAAAGTTCAGTTCAGAACTTTTATTTTGAAACAGCACATTACACATATTGCCAAGCTTTCTCACTCCATTATCTTTCTTGAATTCCTCCCTCCCCTACTCTACAATTTGTGAATATTCTTCTCATGCATATTTTTAACATTATCACCTATATATCTACTTAAGATTGTACGGTTTGAAAATATACAGTTTAAATGTTATCATACTATAAGCATCCTTACACAACTTACTATCAATGGTTATGACTCAGATCCATACTAATATCCCAATTAGTGAGCATGTACATTGTCCTGACTTTCCTCAATTCAATACTGCATTGAAAATCCCTTAAATGCCTTTCTTATGTGTAGAAGTAAGTTTTCTAGGATATAAGCAGTTAAATGAGCAGTCTCAACTCAGATGAATATGAACACGAAATAGTTTTCATTTTCTGCAGTTACTTCTTTCATCCCTATTCCACTGAATCTCTTTTTCCACTTTCCTAATTATATCTTTCATGAGTTTCATAAAGTCTCATTCTAAATGATAAATTCTGCTTTAAAGTGTTATTCATACCCTCCATTTAAACATTATCTCCTCTCTTCCTTCACCCCAGTTTAGAGCAGGGACACTGATGCTGAAGCTCTGATACTTTGGCCACCTGATGCAAAGAGCCAAGTCTCTGGAAAGACCCTAATGCTGGGAATGATTGAAGGCAAAAGGAGAAGAGGGCAGCAGAGGATTAGATAGTTAGATAGCATCACAGACTCAATGGACATGAATTTGAGCTAACTTTGGAAGATAGTGAAGGACAGGGAAGCCTGGCAAGCTGCAGTACATGGGTTGGCAAAGAGTTGGACACGACTGGGCAACTGAACAACAACAATTGATTGGTAGGAATGGAGGATCTAGGTGGCAGTGTCTGGCTATAAGACACTTAGCTCTAAATCCTACTTTTCTAGAGATTGGAAGTGAGGAAGAAGAAGTAAAGTGAAAGGTGTTTTGCTTTTGTTTTCACTTACGAGCCCACATCGTGGTGGTGGTGGTTTCTTCCTTTGTTGCTTGTTGCCACTTCTCTGGATAACATTGAGTACCAGCAAATCCTCTGTGTGGCAACCTCACAGATACTGGATCTTTAATGAAGGGCTTGATGGATACATGTCCTTCAGGTGAACACTGCAATTAGTTTATTTGTGAAATCTAGATCAAAACTCATATCTTCCACCTATCTAATCTTTAGCCAGAGTGAATAAACAATCCTATGGAATCCCTCTTACTCCTCAGGGAAGAAAATTTAACATGGAATATTGCCTAGATAGTTCATGTTCTACTTTTAACCCACAGGAAACATCTGTTCATTGCCACAAAGAATATGGGAATGTAGTGGACTCTACTCTCATCCTCTCTTTCTGCTGTGTGGTCAGTTACATTAATAATAATCTAGTTAAACTATCTTTGCTTCTCTATAATGAGATCTACTGTCATGATATATTCTTTGTACATTTATAGATTATGTGCATTAATATTTATTCATAAATTTATTTTCTTATGCTCTTCCTATATAATTTATTATCAAATTTATATTGGACTTCTACATATAAAATGTTGCCTATGAAACAATGCAAGTGATAATTTTTAATCACATTTTACTTGGGAGTTTATATAATAAATAATATATATATTTATATATAGGTTATAAAATATATAATAATTTATATAGTAAATAAAATAATAAAATAAAACATATGCAATTTATTGGATTGTAATAGATTTTTAAGAGCTTCTTAGGTAGCTCAGTGGTAAATAATCTGCCTGTTAACGCAGGAGATGCCGGTTCAATCCCTTGGTTGAAAAGATCCCTGAAGAAGGAATTGGCAACCCACTCCAGTATTCTTGCCTGGGAAATCCCATGGACAGAGGAGCTTGGCAGCTACAGTCCATGGGGTCACAAAAGAGTCAGACACAACCTAGCAAATAAACAGCAATAATAACCAATAGACTTTTAAAGTTTCCACTTAGTCTTGAATCAATTTAATAAAATTTACCATTTCATTTAAATTTTAAACTTATTTTCACAAACTTATTTAAAACATAACTTTATGGTTACCTTTTATCTGTAGATTCCCTTCTCATTATTTATACTATCTTTTAAAATTGATTTTTAATTGGAGTGCATAGTTGCTTTACAATGTTGTGTTAGTTTGTGCTGTACACCAAAGTGAATCAGCTATATGTTTACACATATCCTCTCTTTTCTGGTGTATTTTCTGTCTTTATCACATTGTCTTCCTGTTCAACATTTCTGTAAATTTATTCTTAGTCTCTTTTATACTCCATATTATTTCTTGCCTTTCATTTTAATATATTCTTCTATTTATTATTTCTATTTCCCTTAAGTTTATGATTTCCCTATTTTCTTGAGTTGGATGCTCAGCTCATTTACTTTTAATCTGCTTGTTAATATACTCTTTTAGGATTATTAACCTCCTTTCAGTCTTTACTTGATGTGTATACCACAAATTTTTAGTATCATTGCTACTGCCTTTCAATTCTAAATATTTTTTATATCATATTTTGTCCCACAAACATGTATCACTTAAAATATTAGTTTTAATCTTTTTAAAGTATCAATAAATGTGTGATTTACCTTGCTGCAAACTAGCTTTATTTATGCCTTATTTTGTAAGTAAACATCAAAATAAAGAGAGACCATTTTTTAATATGTGAAACAAAGAAAAGCTAAATTGATTGCTTGCTAAACAAGAGAAAGTAGTGCTTGCAAAGCAAGTCTCACCAAACAGTGCAAGTGTTGATTCTATATAGAGATGGAAATAACATGATCAGAGTTTCAGGCATTTAAAGAAGCAAAAATTGGGAATTCCTGGTGGTCCAATGGTTAGAACACTGTGCTTTTACTGCCAAGCGTCTCAGTCCAATCTCTGGTCAGGGAACTCAGATCCCATAAGCCATGCAGTACAGTCAAAAAAATAAAGAAAGAAGTAATATTGTCCTTAAACTGGAGTGAATTTCAGCTGTGGAAACCTTGTTACTGGAGTAATTTTGATGCTGATTGGCTTCCAAAAGCATGGGACTTGTGTATAATGAGATGGGTTCAAAACTACTTGTGGTTACTTATTCATGGCCTTGGACTATGTCAGCAGAATTTTTTTTTTTTTTTTTCCTGTTGGAGATATAACTTTTTATAGTGAGGAGTACTAGCTCTGGTCTCTCCAAATTAAATAATCTTGGTAATAGTCATAAATCATATTGACCTAGTTCAAGATTTATCTAAAATAATATTTGAAGTTGTTCTGGACCCTGAGAATCTGTAAAGAGAAGAGAAGCGGTTAGAAAAGATTTGCTGCCAGATTATTAGGAATAACCTAGATAGTTTGCTAAATGGTTAGGGTGTGGAGGTAGTCACAGCAACAGTAATGTATTTATATATTGGCAAATTGTAGATATAGCAATAGATAACTAATTAGCACATATGCTGCTCAGTCGCTTCAGTCGTGTCCGACTCTGTGCCACCCCATGGACTGTAGCCTACCCGGGCTCCTCCGTCCATGGGATTTTCTGGGCAAAGTTACTGGAGTTGGGTATTTTCCGGGCAAAGGCACTGGAATGGGTTGCCATTTCCTTCTCTAGAGGATCTTCCTGACCCAGGGATAGAACCCAGGTCTACCTGCCTGCGTTGCAGGCAGACGCTTTACCCTCTGAGCCACTAAGGAAGCTTTTTTATTTTGTAAGAAAATATCAAAATAAAGAGAGATGGTGTCTCTTCCCAAGTCAGTCTGTTTCAATGAGATGACTTTCACATATCAAGGATAATTTAGCAATTTGGAAGATTTTCAATTTCTCTGAAACTGCTCAGTAGTTGGAATTCAAATGCTGTCTATGTTACTTTTGGTAATCACTGTCGTCTTCGTGCACTGTACAAGCAATCAATACTCCCTAGTCCCCTTACCTTCCCCCACCACACACACATTGCCCACAGGCTCTGCCCAGCCGGTGGAGGACAAGGGGACAGATTTTTTCAGAAAAATGGAGGAGTTAGGTAATCAATAACTCTTTTAATATTTCCTCAAACTAAACAAACTTGGAGAAGGAAAAAGATAAATTAATTTCTATGGAAGACCATGATTCAGATTTATAAATCATTCCTTAAGGTGTCAGAATGATCAGCTTGATACTGGGAGTAGAATTTCTCTCAAGCAATTTAGGAATGATACAATTAATTCACTGGTGACAGGTTACCTCACAAAAAATCACTCTGCAAACTTTTTAATCACTTAACAATTAGTTTATATGGATATCTATTCCATTGCACCTCTGTAAATACTGGAAACTAGATTTATCTCTTTAATTTGTGTGTGTATATATATATATATATATATATATCTTTAATTTGTGTAAATGCTATACATAATGTATGCTGCTGCTGCTGCTGCTTCTAAGTTGGTTCAATCGTGTCCAACTCTGCGCTACCGCATAGACGGCAGCCCACCAGGCTCCCCCATCCCTGGGATTCTCCAGGCAAGAACACTGGAGTGGGTTGCCATTTCCTTCTATGCACATACATATATTTGTGTATCTTGTTTATTTGAATAATACAATGATGATGAAATGAGCATGTAGTTGGAAAACTGAATAGAACAGTATTGTAAAGTAAAATAAAGTAAAAATAAAAATTTTAAAAAAAGAAAAAAAGAAAAAATAAAAATAGTAGGCAAGAACTTGGAAAAAAAAAATCAGCCAATCAGATTACTGTAAGCTAGACAAAGAAAACTGACTTTATTTTTCTAATTCAAATAAAATGTTAATGAATGTCAAAAAAAAAAAAAAAAAAAAAGAAAGTTAATGCCTATTCAAATAGAATGGAGTTCTTAGGATGGAGATACAGTGCCAATGAGTATCAGGGAACTATAAAATGTGATAAGCAGTACCACTGAATATCAAGATGTTTGTGTGAAAATTAATAACACTGGATCCCACACACCATGAAGAGGATATGACTGAAGCTGATAGAGAAGAAAAGTAAAACAACTTAAAGACTGTTCTTCAAAAAATCTGGCAAAATGGAAAAATGTGTAATACATTCTTCATATCAATTATAAAACTTACATAGTATGAGGAAGTTTGTCAAAATTTTAAATATTTGAACATTTTATTTTACTTAGTGCTATCTTGTAATTCCTTCACTTATCCTACTTACAGTTAAATCTCTTGGGGAAAAGAGCAGCTAAATAAACAAGAAGAGTTATACTTTGGATTCAGTTAGGAGCAAAAAATAATTTTATTACTAAAATATAGGTAAATGAAGCTTTTGGAAAACATGAATACTTAATTTTGTACTTTTTGTTAAATAGGTAAGAAAGGCTAAAGATAGTCATATATATATATATATATATATATATATATATATATCTGAGACTGAGAAAAAAGATAAATATTCTAAGAAAACAATGCTTTCATGAGGTTTTATAGATTTCACTGTTCTATCCGAAATTATTCTGAATTTTCAGAGCCATAAAATATGAGACTTTTAAAAACAATGTTTTATGAACAAATTCTCTTTTGTTACCATTATTATTGCTAATGATGTAAATGAACATAGTGAACATTTAGAAAGTAAAAAATGAGCCACCTTTTTTTATTCCAGAAAAACAAACAAAAATATCTGTGTGCTTTTCTAGACCAAAAGACCCATCTCTGTGTAACCAATAAATAAAAATTTCTTATGCTCTCTTATGGAAAATGTACAAGGGTATGTATATATTTGTGTATCTACCCATATGTCTATATCTCTATATGTAATTTTTTTTTACTTTAATTATATCATCATGAGTAAAATCTCACTACATTCATTGTTTATTAAGTATTAGGAGTTAGTCAGTATTACTGACTCAGTACAGTATATTTGGCTTGGGTAGAAATACAAATTCTTCCACTCGCTAGCTATCAGATCATGGGAAAATTATGTAATTTCTCTGTGCTTCAGTTTCCATATTTATAATAGATGTGGATGGTGCTAATAATAGTATTTACTTCATAGAGCTAATATGAAGATAAAATATGTAAGGTTGTATGAAACACTTAGGCTAATGTCATGTTACAAACATTCAATAAGGACTAGCAACCATTATTGCACTGTACTATCCATGTTTTTCCTTTCTCTTCTTTTTCTGGGATATTGTCTTCAGATGAAAAGCCTGAAAACCTAAAATCTAGTATGTGTGAAAAAACAATGCATTCGTTTCTAGATGCTCTAGTAACTTGTGGATAAGCTTATGCAGTGACCATTGAAATTCAGCTACTGTGACGAAAAGCACTCAGAATTTGGGATCAGAGCACCATGTGAAAGATTTTAATTTCCCCTATTTATCTGAGTATCTCTTGCC
The DNA here is from genome assembly GCF_032405125.1 of Capricornis sumatraensis. Taxonomy (NCBI): domain Eukaryota; kingdom Metazoa; phylum Chordata; class Mammalia; order Artiodactyla; family Bovidae; genus Capricornis; species Capricornis sumatraensis. The sequence goes on along the minus strand of NC_091074.1, from coordinate 100,994,681 downwards.
ATGTTTTTGAATTTATATCCTCAATTATAAAATAAAAATAAGGAAGAAAAACAATTTTATTACAAAGGATGATTTTGATAAATAAATATGGCAAGTTTTATAAGTGATAGTTAACACTACTTATAATTTTGAAGAGTAGGAGAAATGCCAAAATTATGGCTATCAAAAGCAATACTGGTTTAAAAAAAGCAGAAGAAAGTGAGATTAATGAATGATCTTTGTGTATGTATAAAATATATCTTCAAAGGAAGCATATTGGAGGCTGTGGAAAGAGACATTGCAATAGTTGGGAGCCAGCATGAATCACTGAAATACATCATAGCAGACTAGCCTCATTACCTTTTATTTTTCTTTATAGGAACACCAGAAAAATAAACCAAGTTACATGGTGAATGTAGAATATCTGAAATTCAGGAAGCCATTTGAAAAACTCTCTCAGAAGACTCTTGTAGACAAACTGAAAAATCAACTCATTTACTCAGGTCGATCCAGGATCAAATGCACAAAAGTCACTTGATAACCAATGGAGCAAATCAGTGATTTCTACAAAACACGATTTTTATTCCTTGCTACCAAAAGTTGTATCTGTTACTTACCTGAAAATAGAGAGCACTATCTGCCAAATGGAAAGCTTGTATGAAAGCTTAAATGTATAGGAGGCAACTTCCTTGAAAAATAGAATGAAGAGCTCACATGCAGACCAGAAAATGTGTTACAAATTAACGCCTAAGATCAAGTCAGTAAAGAGGAAGTTTTGGTCACCACAAAACTAAAACATGAAGAAATACAAGTTAGGGACTGCAAGAGTGAAAAAGACAGGGATGTTAAATGGCAAGAGAAGATACTATGAGTAAACCATGGTACATCATTGTCCAAAATGCTAACAGGCTCTGAGACCACACTGCCATAAACGTGTAGTATTGAGATTGAAGGCAGTCATAGTCCCTTTCTACCTCAAGGTGCTAAATTAATTCAGGCATGGATTTTTTTTTTTTTTTTTTTTTGCTCAGGAGAAGGGATTGAGTTTTCAGAAAGATTTTTATAATCCAGAGAACATTCAGATGGGAAAGAACAGAGTAGTGAAAAAACTTAAAATCATGTGTGAGAATTACTTCTATCAACTGGAAATTTTTAACATAAAAAAGTGAGAGAAATATTTATTTATAAATCAGAGTCGCAGAGTGAAAACAAGAGTGTTAGACATAGTCTGTGTAGCATTATAGTGGTAAGTGAGGTAATGTGTAGAGTTTACAAGGTGTTTGAACAAACATGACCAAAAATAAATTGAAAAGCTTTCTCAATAGTTAGGATCATACAGACCTGGAAAGAGCTACCTTTGAAAGGTGAGATAGTTTTGTCACTGGAATTGTTCAAAAAGAGGACAGTCACTTCCAGAAGTAAATCTTATAAGGGATTGAAGCCTCTTATATTTAAGTTTATATACTTATTTACCAACTTTTTTATTTCTTCTTCCTTTGCATAGATTTTAACTGTTTTCACTTGTCTCCTTTTATCCATTGTCCATGGGCTATATTGCTATAAGCTGATTTGAAACATATCACACTAAGGCTCATCTTTCATGTTTCTTTTCCTTCAGGTTTTTTCTATTATTTTTCATTAGGTCTCCATAAAAATTTATGTATTTAGCTTAATTTTGGTGCCTACAGGCTTATGCTTGTATCCTTCATCGATCTGTTGTTTTATTGCAAATAAGTCACATTTTTTAAATGCCAGACTCAACATTCTTTTATGCTATTTATAACATTTCCAGTAGTCATTCTGAAAACTATTCAAGAACTTATTTTTAAGTAAAGCATTACAATATGATTGTATGTCCCAGCAAGCCAGATAAAAAGCCTCTCTGATGTGTCATTGAGTTGATGTGAGTCTATTTTTTTGGACTTCATTTAGTTGATAACCTATTATTTGATTAATACAAGAGAGGAGAAATTTCTACAATAGTATGCATGCTAAAATTCCTACATATGTACATAAACTATATTTTTCTAATTATGAAATTATAGAAAATTTGAAAATTCAAAAAGTTTGAAGTTAAAAATTAGATCTATCACATTGCCATTGAAACAAATCTGTTTAATATTTTATATTCTGCCTATTTTTTTCTATGCCTGTTTTAATTTAATTTTACACATGCTCACATGTGCACAAATATGGCTTTCGACACTGTTCTCTCATCATTAGTAAAAGTTGCTCAGTCGTGTCCTACTCTTTGCGTCCCCATGAACTATACAGTCCATGGAATCCTCCAGGCCAGAATACTAGAGTCGGTAGCCATTCCCTTCTCCAGGGGATCTTCCCAACCCAGGAGTGGAACCCAGGTCTCCTGAATTACAGGCGGTTTCTTTACCAGCTGAGCCACAAGGGAAGCCCTCTCTCATCATTATGTGCTTATAATTTTGCCTATGCTTTACAACGTTCACAGACACGACTTGACTACAACATAGCATATATCCATGTGTCATTTTTGCATTTAGATTAGTTCTATTTTTATCATTAGAAATACTACATCTATGAATAAATTGTCACATAACACATGCTATATATTTAGAATTATTTCTGAGCCATGGTATGCTAGCTTCAAAGGTATTCATGTGCACCACTCCTCTCAGTGTTAAGAAGGGTTGAAATGGAATGCTGACAAACTAATCTTGCATTTGAAATCAAAATATCTGGAGTCACAAATTCACTATTTTAATCAATGGAAATTGGACAATATTTACTCTCATATACGTGTTTTAATAACCAAGTGAGGTAGTATTTGTGAAAGTACATTGCAAAACATAAGTACCCATAACAGTCCTGATTATCATGTGCAACAATAAAAGTGATAATGGTTTAATGACCAATGAAAGCTTAGAAAATAATCACCTATTTGAAAATAGATTTTTGCTATGAAATATACAGTTTTGTGCTTTGTGTGTGAAATTTAATGCTGCAAAATGTGTGAATTTGTTTTCCTTAAAAAGGGTGAAATTCATGCTTATATAAGATATAATATCCTCAGAGACCTATGCATGAGTTTATTACCAGCTCTCTTTGTTTTCTACTTGTCAAATAATTATAAAAACTCTAATTGGACAATATCAAACTTATAATTATAAAAATAACCTAATTAAAACTTTGAAATTAAATGGGACTGTACAAGCAAGGAAATGCAAAAATAATTTTAAATAACAATTAGGAGATTCCTCAGGCTCTCTCAGATAAAGGCTTTCTTCAACAGGTAAACTTGAAAGCCATTCATTCCTTAACCTTCACGTATTCTGCTTCCCTCTTACTCCTGCTTTATGATAAACCCATAGGTTTGCAGATCCCATAAAGAACAAAGGATCATAAGGCTCATAAGAACAAGGGATCTTACTCAATACTAAGATTTACAAATTGTTTCAAGTGCAATCATGAGGTATAGGTAAAGCAGAGAGAGATGCAGAGTTGCCAGTGCTATAGTCCTGGTACTTTCTTGCTATGTTAGATTGCTTTGTGACTTAGATGCAACATACTAGTTTTCTAAGTGATGTATGCAGCCATGTCACTTACACTGTTGTTGTTCAGTCATGTCTGACTCTTTGTGACCCCATGGACTGCAGCACACCAGCCCTCCCTGTCCTCCACTATCTCCTGAAGTTTGCTCAAATTCATGTCCATTGAGTCAGATACGCCACCAAAACATCTCATTTTGTTGCCCCCTCCTTTTCCTGCCCCCAATCTTTCCAAGCATCAGGGTCTTTTTCAATGAATTGGCTCTTTCTATCAGGTGGCCAAAGAACTGGAGCTTCAGCATCAATCCTTCCAATGTGTATTCAGGGTTAATTTCCTTTAGGATTGACTGGTTTGATGTCCTTACTGTACAAGGGACTCTCTAGAATCTTCTTCAGCACCATAGTTCAAAAGTATCAATTCTTCAGAACTTAGCCTTCTTTATGATCCAACTCTCACATCTGTACATGACTACTGGAAAAACCATAGCTTTGAGCATAAGGACCTTTGTTATCAAAGTGATATCTCTGCTTTTTAATCCATTGTCTAGGTTTGTCATAGCTTTTCTTCCAAGGAGCAAATGTCTTTTAATTTCATGGCTGCAGTCACCATCCGCAGTGATTTTGGAGCCCAAGAAAATAGTCTCTCTCTGCTTCCATTGTTTCCCCATCTATTAGCCATGAAGTGATGTGGCCAGATGTTATGATGTTAGCTTTCTGAATATTGAGTTTTAAACTAGTTTTTTTTTTTTTTTAACTCTCTTGTTTCACCTTCATTAAGAGAAGAAAGGGAGCTATTGTGATCTTGAAACACCTCTTTTTTTCTGCAATAGTTAGAGGACTGTATACTCTATGAAGCTATGTCCTATAAATCCAGAGATTCCAGGATTATATAGCATAAGCAAACCTAGATAGACTAGTTCATCTTGCTAAAAGCATTTCACAGATGCCACTCTCCTAGTAGCAAATGGCATTTCCTATTATTAGGCCCATCAATATTTTCAAGGTGATTTGGTCACCCATCTAGGTTTGTTTGTTTGTTATTTCCCCCATATACACTCTTCTAGTGGGAAAGAATGGATTGTAATCCTGCTGTTAACTCTTTCCTGCCCACTAGGGCTCAGTTTTGAATTAACGGTACTTTAACAGGTGGCGCTCAGAGAAGGCAATGGCAACCCACTCCAGTACTCTTGTCTGGAAAATCCCATCAACGGAGGAGCCTAGTAGGCTGCAGTCCATGGGGTCGCTAAGATTCGGACACGACTGAGCAACTTCACTTTCACTTTTCACTTTCATGCATTGGAGAAGGAAATGGCAACCCACTCCAGTGTTCTTGCCTGGAGAATCCCAGGGACGGGGGAGCCTGGTGGGCTGCCGTCTATGGGGTCGCACAGAGTCGGACACGACTGAAGCGACTTAGCAGCAGCAGTAGCAGCAACAGGTGGCACTAGTTGTAAAGAACTTGCCTGCCAGTGCAAGAAACAAGAGATGCAAGAGATGCGAACTCAATCCCTGGGTCGGGAAGATTCCCTGGAGGAGGAAATGGCAACCCACTCCAGTACTCTTGCCTGGGAAATCCCATGGACAGAGGAGTCTGGCAGGCTACAGTCCAGGGAGCCTCATAGACTCAGACACAACTAAGCAACTAACAACAACAACAAAAATCCAAATAAATATAAACCACCTACTCAACAACAGAAATTATATTAGATGATTGTTATATAAGAGTAAAAAAGTTAGGAAGATCTTTCCTCATAAGGGGCTTATATTCTAAGAAGAGGAAACTAAATAAGGACATAAACTAGAGGAGAGCATCACAAATTGTAATAAATGCTACAAATAAAATGAAATAGTAATGCTATTAGAGAAATAGGGTGAGATCAGGATAATTTTGATTGGGAAGTCAATAAAAGTCTCATTAAGGAGTTGTTTTTGTATTCAAAAGTTTGGTTTCCCAATTTCAAATCAAGTACCTCAAATATAAATCAGAGTCCTGTCTTTGAAGTTACAACCCTGTCTTTGAAGTTACAGGCTTCCCCACAGAAAGCCTGATTCAGTCTTCAATAACCCCTGCCACTGACTGTGATCCTATTTTCAATATTCTGATTACAAAGAATCATTATGCTATTAATCCAATTTGATGTAAGAATTGCCTGATATTGGTAAAGCAATCATCAGTCAAAAGTTTGTGATTCAGCAGCCACAGAACTGACATTAGGATTGGGACTGCTTGTTCCCAGTGCCGTGTCCCCAGTGCTTCAACTTTACCGTATTATGTTCCATTAAAAATAGTTCATATGTGTAATGATAATAATATGGCAAAAGTAATAAAAAATTCCTTCCAAATAATTTTTTTTTTAAAGAATTGCCTAATATTTATAGTTCTGCTGAATATCTAACAGTAGCAAGAAGCTCTTGAGATGACACTGGAATTTCTATTCGTATACCCTTTAGAGAAGTCACACTGAACTTATGCGTACTCATGTTGGGGCCAAAACCCACAGCAGTTCCCAGTTTCCCCCCACACCTTTACTCAATTGCTAGAGGTTTTTACAGTCACAATGTGACTTCTCTCTGAACCCATAATAATAATCATTATTATTTAAATTAAAGCTATATTATCCTGAAATATAGCAAATAAGAAACATATATTAGACTTTGAAACATTAACAGAAGACTGGTGTGTAATACTTATTGTTATGATCTGAGGGCTATCTGTGAGTAATGCTAAGGAGAGCAGTAAAGCCATTTTGATTTTGAAAAGTCACATCTCCTTTGAAATTGGACAATTTCAATTTGGGAGAAACATTTTAGTCTTTCATCTAATCTTACCTATATATTTGTAGATTCTAATTATCAAACATTAGGCCTCAACAAATACCCTAGTCCAGGAGAAAATACTGCTGACACATAAATTCATTTTTAAGTACCAGAAATTGAGATAAAATTTATATGTACAGTCATAACTGCTTTTTGTCAGTCACATTCCATAGACTTCATTATCAAACACTGTTGGCTCTAACTTCTAAATATCTTACAAACACATCTGATAGTTTCTTACTACCTCTTCCACTATTTCTCTGTGTTGACTCACCATCATCTAGAATCTAACTTCTATCATCATTGAGCCCTCTGAAGCCATGCTTTGTTCCTAAGACTTGGATCTTCATACAAATAATGAGTCACTTTTATAAAACCTTTGGATTTTTAAAAATTCAACATGTACAAAATGCACAAAAGAGTATAACAAACCCCAAGTACTCATCACCCAACTTTAACAATTATCAACATTCCACATTCTCTACCCAATTTTTATTCCTCATGTGATAATTATAATAATTAAGTAGTCATATTTATTATTGGTGCACTTTGCAATTCATTCTATGGAGTTAAAAGCTCAAGTGTCTTTGCTACACTAAAAGCTGGAATTTGAACCTATACTTTTCCATTTCTATGGCCTTTCATTGCAGGATAATTGAGCAAGGCTTTTCCTCTCGAAATTATCCAAGTGGTAAAGAAATACATATGGATGGCAAAACTCAGGGGACATATCAAGTTATCGCTTTTTTCTGAATAGTTTCCATATCACCGTACTGCCAATCCATACAGCACTGAGGCCGTCATTCTGAAGGTCAAGTGAGTTATATGCCAGTCACCACTTCTATCAGGGACAACTCCAGTATCTATGAGAGTATATCTTAAAGACTCTCTTAATTCTCTGGAGACTTGCCCTCCTCTTTTCCCACAAGGAAGATAATTACATTGCCATTTACAATAGCAATAGAAAGCACAAAAAAGATAACCATTCTCAAGTGTACATTATTCCTTAAGAAAAGTTATCATAGCTTCATATAGTTTTGAAGTGTTGCCTTTGTAGTCCCCAAATTTAAACTTTAAAGGATGAAAAGTCTATAACTATAGAGAAAATTGAGTAATAAATCATAAATTCATACTTTACATAACACAAATATAATGTCTACAGCACATAATATTTACTTATAATGAGGACCAGTCTGAGAATACATTCTAGTTAAGCTTCACTAGTCTCTTTTAAAAAGGAAGATATCTTTCTTTATCAATGTTCAAGGGGAAAAGAAGCTTCAGGAGCTGAAATAACCAGTACTAATAGGATAAAGTTAAAGAAGGGAAATATAGTTTATTACAGGAGAAATATGCCCTGACAGTGAAATCTGTCATGTTGTTGAGTAAGTCCCTGTGGACATAATGGGAACAATATCTTTTAGATAATTAATGGTATTGTGACCTCATTGATAAGGCATATAAATGGAAATTGTGAGGGAGAAGTCTTACTTTCAATTTTATTATCTCTTTAGGACAATTACAGGGAGAAAAAAGGATTTAAAACACTCATCTGAGAAACACAGTGCCTGAGTATATTTATTTGTCCCTAGGCACCATTTGCAAACATAAAGAAGTATTTCTACATCTTATTTTCTGAAACCCAGAACATGGTGAAACTATTTTTCTTCTTCACCATTTTTGAAAGTTTTTGTTTTCTCTATGCTGTAATTAAATGAAAAAAAAAGAAACTTAGATGAATCAATATTTCAAGATACTTCAGTGTCTGTGATAGTTGCCTAACCCAGAAAATTAAATACTTCACTCATGATATTAATTAAAAACCATTATCATCTGAAAAACTGTTAGATGATCTTCTCCTCACATCCATAAGACATGATAATTTTTACTTGTGTTAATCTAGGTTAGGCTATTTTAATGAACAATCCCCAAAGCTCAGTGACCTTAATACAAGGAAAGTCTCTTGCTTCCATAGGGCAATATGGTGTGTTTGAGGCTTGGGTGGGTAAGAAGAGAGAGGCTCCAGAAAGTTGGATGCTATAATCCTATGTAATATAATTACATATTTGCTTATACACAGTGACATACATCCCACTATTTTCACCATTTTCTGTTTTCTAGAAGGTAGTCTTAGGTCATATTCACCCACAAGGGAGAGGATTCACATGTGCAGAATGGCAAGAGGCAGGGAGTGTGCATATACATTTACTCAGTGCAGTTATTCAGAACCCACACTCTCCTACTCTTTTGATGTCATGATCTATAGAAGAAAAGTGAGTAGACTGAATATGTGGAGGATTCTTTTTCCCTAAGCCCTGTAAGTGGCATATTTTGCTTCTGTCCACATTGATTGACTTGAACTATCTGCACAGCCGCAACAAGATGGAACTGAATTGAGCTGTGTAGTGCCAAAACTGTACTCATAAAGTCATGAACAAAAATCTCTAAGAAGAAATTCTCTGACTAGAAAGAAATTACACTCAGGGCAAAAAAAATTAAAAAAAAAACATTTTGTTTATGAAGCATAAACTTTTAATTTGCAACACTGAAGCCCATTTCTCTAGTCAAGAGAGAATTTTAATTCAATTCACACAATAAATAAGCACCTGCACTTCTAGCCATGCTTTTTTCCCCTTAAAATCGCAAAATATAGAGTTCTGCATTTATTAAAATATTCTGGTGTTTTCTTAATGTATATGCACACTCCCTGCCTCTTGCCATTCTGCACATGTGAATCCTCTCCCTTGTGGGTGAATATGACCTAAGACTACCTTCTAGAAAACAGAAAATGGTGAAAATAGTGGGATGTATGTCACTGTGTATAAGCAAATATGTAATTATACTACATAGGATTATAGCATCCAACTTTCTGGAGTCTCTTTCTTCTTTATTGTCTTTGAAGCAGCAACTGGCCCTGTTGGGAAACTCCACATGTAAAGAAACTGTGGATGGTTTCTAAAAGCTGAAGGCAGCCTTGACCCAGCTGCCAGCAAGAAACTAAAACCCCCAGTCTTACAGCTGTAATGAACTGAGTTATGTAAACCTGAGCAAGCCAATCAACCCTCAGATGAGACTGAAGCCATAGTTGACATCTTGATTGCAGCCTTTCAGTTCAGTTGCTCAGTCGTGTCCGACTCTTTCAACCCCATGAATGACAGCACGCCAGGCCTCCCTGTCCATCACCAACTCTCAGAGTTCACTCAAACTCATGTGCATCGAGTCGGTGATGCCATCTAGCCATCTCATCCTCTGTCGTCCCCTTCTTCTCCTGCCCACAATCCCTCCCAGCATCAGGGTCTTTTCCAATGAGTCAACTCTTCTCATGAGGTGGCCAAAGTACTGGAGTTTCAGCTTCAGCATCAGTCCTTCCAAGGAACACCCAGGACTGATATCCTTTAGGATGGACTGATTGGATCTCCTTGCAGTCCAAGGGACTCTCAAGAGTCTTCTCCAACACCACAGTTCAAAAGCATCAATTCTTCAGTGCTCAGCTTTCCCCACAGTCCAACTCTCACATCCATACATGACCAGTGGAAAAACCATAGTCTTTTTTTTTTCTTTGGTAAGTTCTATTTTTTTTTTTTTAATTTTACTTTACAATACTGTATTGGTTTTGTCATACATCAACATGAATCCACCACGGGTGTGCACATGACTAGATGGACCTTTGTCGGCAAAGTAATATCTCTGCTTTTCAATATGCTATCTAGGTTGCTCATAACTTTCCTTCCAAGGAGTTAGCATCTTTTAATTTCATGGCTACAATCACCATCTACAGTGATTTTGGAGCCCCAGAAAATAAAGTCTGACACTGTTTCCACTGTTTCCCCATCTATCTGCCATGAAGTGATGGGACCAGATGCCATGATCTTAGTTTTTTGAATGTTGAGCTTTAAGCCAACTTTTTCACACAGCCTTTCAGAGGACCCAAGCTAATCTGTCCTGAACTCCTGACCCACGGATACTGTGAGATAATAAATGTGTTGTGTCAAGCTGCTAAATTTGTAGCAATAGTATTATGTAGCAATAGATCTGGAGAAGGCAATGGCACCCTATTCCAGTACTCTTGCCTGGAAAATCTCATGGATTGGAGGAGCCTGGTAGGCTGCAGTCCACGAGGTCATGAAGAGTCAGACACGACTGAGTGACTTCACTTTCAACTTTCACTTTCATGCATTGGAGAAGGAAATGGCAATCCACTCCAGTATTCTTGCCTGGAGAATCCCAGGGATGGGGGATCCTGGTGGGCTGCCATCTATGGGGTTGCACAGAGTTGAGCACGACTGAAGTGACTTAGCAGCAGCAGCAGCAATAAATCACTAATACACATGTCAAGACCAAGACTCAAAACTTAAGAATCAAATGTTTTGAGCAATGGGTGAGGGGAGCTGGCCCCCTTCTCACCCCAGAAGATTGTGGGAAGTGAAACTACTCAGGGACCAGACAGTGAAATAATTATGCTTTGTGTCTGAATTTTCCCTTCACCAAGAAGGACAAGAAAGTCTTACCCTTCTTTCCTGTCTAATGTCCTGTGGAGACATCACCTTTTAGCTGTCCCCTGCCCTGTGTTCGTTTGGTCATTTAACAGATCTGAGAACCAGATAGCCTGCCATGGAATCTGCCAAGGCAGAAGCAAGTGGACCTCACAGAAGAACCTGGGGTAAACTGTGGGAACACAAGAGATGTGGCAGAGATGCAAAGGCCCACAACCAGCTAGAGCAGAGGTGAGGTTAAGATAACTGAGGGTAATCCCCAGACTCCGATCAAGCTAAGAGATTCTGTGCTCTGAGTTTTGTTGTTGTTGTTGTTGTTTAACCAAAAACTTCAGAGGCAAATGCAGGTAAAACAAGCACCAATCAACCAAAAAATGGAACATTCCTCAGGAGAGAAGAGTACATAGGTCTCTAAGACACAAAGTCATTCCTTCTTGTCTATAGCCACACCATCCTCAATGGGCCTGATCTCCTCAGAGCTATTCCATTCTTTAGGAGATCACATATAAGCCCCTCATGCTGTCTCTATGTCTTCTTTTGATATTTTACAAAAAGAAGCAAATAAGAAAAGAGAACAAAGAGAATGATTTGCTCATAGAGATTGAACAGCTCCTACACATAAGTTTGTTTAAATTATCAGCCAGAACTAAAATCATTAAAAACAACTTCTTTTATGTCCCTACTATGTAGGTGTTTGTATGAATGTAAAGCCTGTTAAAACTCACAGATGTGCACATGTTACTCTAAGTATGTTTTAAAATAATTTGTAGAATTCAGTCTATCTGGATGAGTTTCTTGAAGTAACTTAACCAAGTAAAAGTTTCCCCTATTTTAATAATAGTAAAAAAGCAATAACAATACATGTAGCAGTTACTATATACTAAAGCATTTTCTAAGCAAACATTCAACTCATTTAATCCTCACAGCACTTCTTTTAGATACGTTCTATTACAATAATCACTTTCTAGACAAAGCAGAAGTAAGAAAAGAGAAGAAATTGTTTCCCCAAGAACCATTCCTTTTTATCTTAGTAAATATCTGGATCCTTTTCTCTTTATTTTTTATTTTTTTCATTTATTTCTTACATTGGTCATGTGTACTCCGAGATCCTAATCCTTAGTGCTCAGACCTCACAGACACCCAAATAGGTGTCACCATCTGAAGTCCAGTTATTTGAGAAGAGCTTTTGATTCATATTTATCTATTATTGTAGGTAACAGCACTATCGTGATCATCATCCAGCATAAATATGTAGCTGTATGAATATTATTCTGGGTAAATAAACTCTTAGAAATGAAACAAGGTGGTCAAATAGCATGACCATTTTAAACCTGGATGAAGATTGCCAGATTAGCATCTAGAAACCATTTTTGTCAGTTTATAGTACCATCACGGGTATAAAAAAATCTGTACTTCAATTTTTAGTAACAGACACTAGGTGTGATCATGAAAATGCTTCTGCAATCTTATAAAATAAACATTTTCATGAAATTGGAACTATTAACACTGAAGCTGAGTATCTTGCATTATTTTACATGCATGTTTCATCTTTTGTTGTTTCTTTACAATATTGATTTAAAAGAGCTCTTCTGTATAGTATACATGAATTTTTTGTCACATAAGCTGAAGATAGCTTTCCTAACTTGACATTTGCTTTTTAGTTTTTCTTTGTCAATAAATAGCATATTTTTGCTGATTATATTTTAAAATAGCTAGAAACCAACTTTATTTATATTTTCTTATGTTAGTCCTTCATTTAAGTTTATTATTAGAAAACTTATTTCACTGTTAGATCTGTATCCTGTGTCCTTCAGGTATTTTTTTATGAGTCAGCCCTGCCATAGTGCATAGGCCAATATTCTTAGCAACATTAAGGATAAGAAACACATATGTGGTAGGTGAGGGGTTCAGATTAACACCTTTGCACATACCCTGAGCTTTGTGGAGTTATCTGTTTAAAATTTACTCAAAATATGAATTACATCCATCAAACAACTGTTTTACTTACCCTGTGATTATGCAAAGGAATGAATCAATCCTTTCAAGGAAAGTAAAAGCTATGAAATAAATCACTTAATGTTGGAAAAATAGTTCTATTGGTTATTACATCAATAACATAAAGATCACAAGCTTCTTTAGGATAGGAACTATCTTCATTTCTTCCATCACTGTTTCCTCAATATCTTACACATTATAAGACAATAAGCAATAAAATATATAGAGTTAATGAAGCACAGAAACATTTTTTTCAGCAGCTGCTTGGAATTGGATATGCATAGAAATCATAACAGGCTTTCCTTATAATAAGTAAACATGAAGATAAATTTGCCTGATTTTGAAAATAAATAGGAAGAAAGAAAAGGTTTTTTTAGTTTCAAAATAAAACTCCTCTGTGTTTAATATTCAAACTGCTATAGAAAGCTTTATAGATGTTTCTGGGTATTAAGGAAAAGATTCACCCCAAACAGAGGATTTGTGTTGGTCTATATACAGCAGTAGAAAATGAAAATTTCTTTTTAATGTGTAGTTAATAAATGAAGTGTGAAGCTTCTTTCTCAGATTAATGCAAAACCAGTTCCTAAGGCTTAATGCCAAAAGGAAGAAAAATAATGAAATGACTTATATAAAACTTTTCTGAAAATCAATGAAAGAATAGAGGTGCAAAGAGTGCTAGGAAAATAAATAAAAGCATGTATTTTAGAAACTCAGTTGAAAAATGTGAAATAAGTACTGTGGAATGAAAGCAACATCTTAATCTAAGAATTATCAAGCTTCAAAACAGAGAAGAAAAAGGTTTTCACTAAAGGCCTTCAGGAAATAAAATTGATCCTGGAGAAATATATAAGCAACTTCCAAAAAACATTAGAAAAAAGAAAATATAGAAGACGTGAGTAAAAGAAGGTGATTGTGCTGAATCTCTCATCATTCTCCCCTTCCACCACTGCCTTAGACTCAGGCTCAGTCTCATTACCTTGCTTTCAGTAACTGCCACCACCCATTTGATTTTTTATCCTTCAGAAATCTCCAAATCAGCTTGTATAGTGAAATGCAGTCTTCCAAGTATAACCCTTTTCCCTGCTCCCCAAAATAAATACTAAGCCTTTTTTTATGTTTTCTTTCTTTACATAGAGTTTAAACCTCCTTATTATGGAAAGACAGAGCTAACACAAACTACAAATCTTACTGCATGGACACAGCACATAATTCCTAGCAGATTATAATTCAGAGGGACTGCTAAGGTGATACATAAAATTTGAGGTAAATTTGTGACTTCCCAAACTTACCCCTATTCCTTAGGAACCTGGCTTTAGCTAATTAATCCATGGATTAATCCATAATTAACTAAAGTGTGTTAGTGATTTTTCCACTCATATGCCTTATCTCTGAGGATTGAATCAAGGTTTGTTTGTTTCAGAGAGTTCTTGACAATTCTCTGTTTGCCCTTCCTGAAAGTAGTTTTATTTGCCCTTTCTCTCTCTTTCTGTCTTTGTAATGCTGTGAGTAAAGTTCTCAGGGTCTAGAGATGAACTGTGGCTTGAAATATTATTTTCCTATTTTTTAAGGCACTTTTTTTTCATTTATACTTTCTCTACATAGAGGAAATCCCTGCTCAATGCATCTGAACACAGTCTATCAGTTCACATTCTCTCTCTCTCTCTCTCTCTTTTTTTTTTTTTCTCTTCTGAGATAGCTTCTTAGAATTATTTGTCCTCCTAGTCCCATATTACTGTTTGTTCTCCAGTTCACGTATCTATGTTAATTTTAACTATAAAATGCTATTCTGTTACCCATTTTGTAACTTAGGAATATGATACACACTATTATCTAAGAATATTTCTTTGTCTGGCATCATCTCTAATAATTGAATATTATTGTTTGTTTCAATTTTGTGATGGATATTTTTCATTTGTCCCTTAAAGGATATTTACTCATTTTCTATCCTTCTCTGTTCTCTGGAAATATGAGCCATATGGATTATAGGAACTCTTGGCTCTCGCCAATATAGAAATGAGACTATACTTGGTACCTTGGAAAGAGCAACATCTTTGGCTATCTAGCAACTTATTTCTTTCTATCCCATAATTAAATGCTTCTTCCTGTTCATGCTGCACATAAGGAGGGATATACAGTAGAAAGAAGAAATTTATGAGTTTATTTCAGCCCCAGGCTATCTGATATCCTATAATGATTGATAGTATTCAGTGTTTTACTTCCAGCTGAACAATAACCCATTTGGATTTCCTAATGAGATCATGTTCCAGACTTACACATGCACATCAACATCCATGAGAACCAAAGGTTACCATGGTATAGCATAATAGAGAATAACCTAGATTAGAAATATCTTAATTGTGACCTAACTCTGATATAAATAAATTAATGTCAGGAAAGTTTCCTCATTACATTGACTTTAGTTTTCTCCTAGAGAAAATAAGAGAACTCTATTTCACAACTGATGAAGATGCTTCCATCTCTAAATGGTGGCCTGTAATTTTTAAACCTTTTACCATAAACACACTATTATGGATTGAATGTGTCCCTTAACATTTGAATGGTGAAATCCTAACTACCAGAATGGGACTTTATTTGGAAATAGGGTTGTTATCAATGTAATTAAAGTTAAGATGAGGTCATATTGGCATGGGGCAGTGCCTATACTAAAATGACTGGTGTCTTTATAAAAAACATAAAAACTCATGAAAAGAAGCAGACACATGAAAAGAGAAGATAATACAGAGACACAAAAAGAAGAAAGAAGGCAATCTACTTGCTAGGAGTGAGCCCTGAAACAGATTCTTCTCTAATGGCCTTGGCAGCATGGCCCTGCCAGCACCTCATTTTTAGCCTCCTGTTCTCCAGAACTGTGAGAAAATAAATGGCAGGTTTTCTAAGCTACCCAATTTGTGATACTTTGTTATAACAGCACTCACTTCCGGGTTCCCTTTCCTAGCTTGCTTCCTAAATCTAGTGCTGAAAATCCCTCACTCCCCTAGAGCTATTCTCTTCCCACACCCTCCCAGTTCCCAAGGAGAGAGTGAACCAAAAAAACTGGTCCTTCTGCAGTCAGTTTCTGTGGATATGAACTGGATTATGTCACATATTCTTTTAATGTCTAATCAAATAATATATATATAATTTATTAATTGAAATGCCATCAATTATTAAATTATAAAGCAAATCCTTGAGAAACAAATTCCTATTCCCCATCTACTGTGTGCCAGATCATGCCTGTAGCAATTTGTTTCAAGAGCATTAATATATACTTGCATACAATACACATAAGTATATCTAGAAACTTCAACAAATAAGTCAAAATGCTATATTCCAGGAAGTTAACATCATTTTAATAATATTGTATGAGAAACATTAAGTATGCTTACTGCACATAGATACAGGGCAAAACTAGAAGACACTGGCCTTCATGCTACTTTCTCTAATTTCATACTTGTTTTATTTTGTTTTTCCTTTCTTTCTGGAAAACTGTAGGGCTGTGTGCTATTTTATGTCTTGCCTTCTTGAATTTTCCAATTTCACAGTGTTCTTTTAGTTTGAAGACAGTCGTAAATTACTTTTTGGTCCACCCAACTGAATTATCACTTTTTCCATGGGGCTGGAAAACCACTTTTCATAACTACTGTGTTTTATAGTAGCTGGATTTATAGGCATTTGAACTCTTTAATTTTAGAGTTTATAAAGGTTAACTGCAATTTTAATTTTTTCAACTAAAATCTTATAGCTCTATGCCTATAAAATCTTTTAAAATCTTATGGCTATTATCCAAAAGATAGAAAATAACAAGGGTTGGCAAGAACATGTAGGAAAGGGAACTCTTATGTATTATTGGTGAGAATGTAAATTGGTGCAGCTGCAATGGAAAACACTATATACTTTCCTCAAAAATTAAAAAGTAGAACTATCATATAATCCAAAAGTTTAATTTCTGAGAATTTATCTGAAGAAAATGAAAATATAAATTATAAAAGATACATATATATTTATATACACATATGTATTCATGTGTACATATATATACGTGCATACATATGCATTTATACACACATATATATGGACTTCCCTGGTGGCTCAGTTGGTAAAGAATCTGCCTGTAATGCAGGAGACCCAGGTTCAGTCCTCAGGCTAGGAATATCCTCTGGAGAAAGAAACGGCTATCCACTACAGTATTCTTGCCTGGAGAATTCCGTGGACAGAGGAGACTGGGGGTACAGTCCATGAAGTCTCAAGAGTCAAACATGACTTAATGACTTCACCACCACCACCACCACACACACACACACACATATATAATACACACACATATACACATTGCTATGCTTATTGTGGGCTTCCCTGGTGCTCAGTGGTAAAGAATCTGCCTGCCAATGCAAGAGATGCAGGTTCAATCCCTGGGTCAGGAACGTCCCTCTGGAGAAGGAAATGGAAATCCACTCAGGTAATCTTCTGTGGGAAATCTCATGGACAGAGGAATCTAGCTAGCTACAGTCCACGGGGTCACAAGAGTTGGCCACAACTTAGCAACTACACAATAACAACATATTAATTGTAGCATTATTTACAATAGCCAAGAATTGGAAGCAAGCTAAGTGTCCATCATAGATGAATGGATAAAGAAGTGGTATATTATATATACATATACTATATAGTGATATTATATATACATATATGTGATGGAATATTACTCAGCTGTGTAAAGGAATGAAATCTTTCCATTTGGGACAACATGGATGGATCTAGAGTATATTATGCTAAGTGAAATAAGTTAGACAAAGACAAATATTGTATGATTTCACTTGTATACAGAATCTAAAAAACAGATAAACAAAACAGAAACAGACTTATAAACAAACTGGTGATTGTCAGAGGGAAGAAGGTGGGGAACAGGCAAAATAAGTGAAGGCAATTAAGAGGTGCAAACTCCATTTATAAAATGAATAAGTCACAAGGATATAATGTACAACATAGGGAATATAATCAATATTATTGTAATAACTTTGTATGATAACTAGACTTGTGGTAGTCATTTCACAATGTATTAAGATATTGAATCATGATGTTATGCACATAAATCTAAGTCAATTATAATTTAATAAAAAAAGTTTAGGGCTTCCCTGGTGGCTCAGAGGTTAAAGCATCTGCTTCCAATGCGGGAGACCCGGGTTCAATCCCAGGGTCGGGAAGATCCCCTGGAGAAGGAAATGGCGATCCACTCCAGTATTCTTGCCTGGAGAATCCCATGGATGGAGAAGCATAGTAGGTTACAGTCCACGGGGTCGCAAAGAGTCAGACATGACTGAGCGACTTCACCTCACCACATATAATGAGGTAAGCACTTAGGATATGGCTATAGAATGAATGAATCTCCCCGAATTCATATGCTAAAGCCCTAACCCCTAGTGTGGTGGTATTTGGAAGGAAGATCTTCAAAGATAATGAGGATGAGATAAAGCTTTGACTGAGGAGTAAACATCTGTTGTTTAAACAATCATCTTCGGTATTTTGCTATAGCAACCCAAGCTGACAAAGACAAATACGTTGGACACTTTGCATATGTTAGTTATGTCATTAATCCCCAAAACTGTGATGTGTGACTGTTAGTTTCCCACTTAGAGATGAGAAAACTGAAGACTGGAAAAATTGACCCAAGATACCAAGGTAAGTGATTGAACCAGGATCTGGAATTTGGTCAGTGTGATTTATCATACAGCTCTGCATAAGACTACCAATATCACTACACTGACTACAGTCAAAAAATAATTTCATTCAGGTGGCTTGTATCATCTAAGGGGAAAGTGAAAATATCCATCAGCTTTTCTGAATACGAAAACTAAACATTCAGTTCAGTTCAGTTCAGTCCCTCAGTCGTGTCCGACTCTTTGCGACCCCATGAATCACAGCACGCCAGGCCTCCCTGTCCATTACCAACTCCCAGAGTTCACTCAGACTCACGTTCATCAAGTCAGTGATGCCATCCAGCCATCTCATCCTCAGTCATCCCCTTCTCCTCCTGCCCCCAATCTCTCCCAGCATCAGAATCTTTTCCAATGAGTCAACTCTTCACATGAGGTGGCCAAAGTACTGGAGTTTCAGCTTTAGCATCATTCCTTCCTAAGAAATCCCAGGGTTGATCTCCTTCAGAATGGACTGGTTGGATCTTCTTGCAGTCCAAGGGACTCTCAAGAGTCTTCTCCAACACCAAAGTTCAAAAGCATCAATTCTTTGGCACTCAGCCTTCTTCACAGTCCAACTCTCACATCCATACATGACTACTGGAAAAACCATAGCCTTGACTAGACAGACCTTAGTTGGCAAAGTAATGTCTCTGCTTTTGAATATGCTATCTAGGTTGGTCACAACCTTTCTTCCAAGGAGTAAACGTCTTTTAATTTCATGGCTACAATCACCATCTGCAGTGATTTTGGAGCCCCAAAAAATAAAGTCTGACACTGTTTCCACTGTTTCTCCATCTACTTCCCATGGAGTGATGGGACCAATGCCATGATCTTTGTTTTCTGAATGGTGAGTTTTAAGCCAACTTTTTCACTCTCCTTTCGTACTTTCATCAACAGGCTTTTTAGTTCCTCTTCCCTTTCTGCCATAAGGGTGGTATCTACCCTTAAGATAATTGCAAATAATTGGGGACCTGAGACTTGGAAATATAATACTGTATTTCCCTGTCTTAATATGCTAGGTATACTCCTTGGTAACTCAGCTGGTAAAGAGTCCACTTGCAATGCAGGAGCTGCTGCTGTTGCTAAGTCACTTCAGTCGTGTCTGACTCTGTGCAACCCCATAGATGGCAGCCCACCAAGCTCCCCCGTCCCTGGGATTCTCAAGGCAAGAATACAAGAATAGGTTGCCATTTCCTTCTCCAATGCATGAAAATGAAAAGTGAAAGTGAAGCCGCTTAGTCGTGTCCGACTCTTAACGACCTCATGCACTGCAACCTACTAGGCTCCTCCGTCCATGGGATTGTCCAGGAAAGAGTATTGGATTGGGTTGCCATTGCCTTCTCTGCAATGCAGGAGACCCCAGTACAATTCCTGGGTCAGGAAGATCCTCTAGAGAAGGGATAGGCTACCACTCCAGTATTCTTGGGCTTCCCTTGTGGCTCAGTCAGTAAAAGAATCTGCCTGCAATGTGGGACACGCAGGTTTGATCCCTGGGTTGGGAAGATCCCCTAGAGGAGGGCATGGCAACCACTCTAGTATTCTTGCCTGGAGAATCTCCATGGACAGAGGAGCCTGGAAGGCTGCAGTCCATGGGGTCTCAAATAGTCGGAAATGACTATATGACAAAGCACAGCACATACTATGAGAAAAACAAAGTATAACTTTCTTCTTCATGGCTATGTGAGTCTTAACTTCACTTTGGTTCTAGCAGCCTATTAGCATTTCTTTCATTTTGCAACGTGTATAAATCT
The DNA here is from genome assembly GCF_032405125.1 of Capricornis sumatraensis. Taxonomy (NCBI): domain Eukaryota; kingdom Metazoa; phylum Chordata; class Mammalia; order Artiodactyla; family Bovidae; genus Capricornis; species Capricornis sumatraensis. The sequence goes on along the minus strand of NC_091074.1, from coordinate 100,974,432 downwards.
TACCTGCTCTCTGTCCCCCTCTATGATACTACTTTTATTTCTTCTTAAGAAACATGGTTGATTGCTTGATTTCATTACAAAAAAACTTAATTACTGAAGGAATAAGTATTTCAGGTACTTTCTGTCTAGAAATGCAAATTGGTTTATATTCAAAGACTTTAAGAACTCAAGTTTCAAAGTCTCCTTTTAAGCTGATCTGAAACTTGAAGAATGAAACTAGAGACTAGAATTTCTTTTATAAATATGGTCATCAAAGAAACCCATAAAAATAAAAAAGAAACCCATATGCTGTTTAGTTCCTATGTTATTATATTTAATAATGAGCTTTGAATGAGAAGGATAAAAGTGAACATTATTAAAAACAGATGATTTATGCAGAGTGGGTCTTTAAAGACAGTTATATATTGATGAAAGTTGTCAGTGTCATTATGTACTTGTCAAATGAAAGAAATAAAAAATTTAGACCTAAAAAATGTAAGATTGCATTTTTTTAGAAATCAACCTTAATAGCAAACAACCAGCTACTGAAGAGTCATTATAGAAATAAAAGACCTGGAGGTAGGAAGTGTTTGGTAATGTCAAATGCCAGACTCGAGGCTAAATGATGAACAAATGCTTCAGTTATTTTATCTTCATTATAATCATTTATTCATTAATTAATTCAAATTTTATTGAATAATTATGGAGAAAGAGACAATGATACTAACCAACTATCTAATTTCCTTTTTTATGTTTCCCAGCTCCCCTTGCAGTTAAGGAGGAACTTGTGTTAGAGCTCCCATACTTTGGAGCTTCTCTTACCTGTGTGGATACTCAGTCACTCTGCCAGGTGTCTGACTCTTTGTGACCCTACGGACTGTAGCCCACAGGCTCCACTGTCCATGGAATTCTCCAGGCAAGAATGGGTGGGTTGTCATTTCCTCCTCCAGAGGATCTTGCTGACCCAGGGATTGAACCCACATCTCTTGTGTCTCCTGCATTGGCAGGCAGATTCTTTGCCACTGCACCACCTAGGAAGCCTTTACTTGTGTGTAGAAGCTCCAAAATAACATGCATTCCTTCTGGAATTGAATGAAATTCCATTCATTCAATTGATTCAATGGGATTGAATGGAATTCTAATGAAAAGCCCCTGGGCAATTCTCAGCTCCTCATTTCCACGGCTATAATAATCAGGAAGGGGGTCTCATGTTTGAGGTGATGGATCTACAATACCTAAACAACCTGATTGCTGAATTACCACACTGATTACCAAAATCTTCACTATAACTGTCAGATGACATCATTTATCGATGACAACAGTCCTTAAGAGTCACCCAAATCAGCAGTGGTCTTGTCATGAGTATTAAGTGAATGTTTTGTTTAAAGCCAGTGAGTTTTGGGGACTAATACCGCAGACCAATCTAATTTTCCTGACAAAACACTTATCATGTACACTCATGACAAATATTAACAGATATTCAATTATTTGACAAATATTGCTGAATACCCTGTATTTATCAGACTGTGTGCTAGATTCTGAATATGTACTTGTTAAAAAATAAAATTCCCTGGCATATGGAGCTCATAATCTAATGGGATGCATACCAAATAATTTGTCAAATAATTGTTCAATATCCTATTACCTCAAGATTTTTATTAATTTGTTACCACTAATTATTATTATACTGCTTGTGTAACAAGCCACACCCAAATATGAATATAACTTATTCAAGTTTCATTCTGCAAATGAGTTTATTTAATTCATATGCTCTCTCTGATTATAAATCAGTAAAAGTTGGTTTAAAGCTCAACATTCAGAAAACTAAGATCATGGCATCTGGTCCCATTACTTCATGGGAAATAGATGGGGAAACAGTGGAAACAGTGGCTGACTTTATTTTTGGGGGGCTCCAAAATCACTGCAGATGGTGATTGCAGCCATGAAATTAAAAGATGCTTGCTCCTTGGAAGGAAAGTTATGACCAACCTAGATAGCATATTAAAAAGCAAAGACATTATTTTGCTAAGAAAGGTCTGTCAAGTCAAGCCTATGGTTTTTCCAGTAGTCATATATGGATGTGAGAGTCGGACTATAAAGAAGGCTGAGCACAGAACTGATGCTTTTGAACTGTGATATTGGAAAAGACTCTTGAGATTCCATTGGATGCAAGGAGATCCAACCAGTCCATTCTAAAGGAGATCAGTCCTGGGTGTTCATTGGAGGGACTGATGTTGAAGCTGCAACTCCAATACTTTGGCCACCTGATGTGAAGAGCTGACTCATTGGAAAAGACCCTGATGCTGGGAAAGATTGAGGGTGGGAGGAGAAGGGGACAACAGAGGACGAAATGGTTGGATGGCATCACCATCTCAACGGACATGGGTTTGGGTGGACTCCGGGAGTTGGTGAGGGACAGGGAGGCCTGGCGTGCTGTGGTTCATGGGGTCGCAAAAACTCGGACACGACTGAGCAGTTGAAATGAACTGAACTGAACTGAATTGATTATAAAAATCTTGACTGCAATTGTCAGATCGCATCATCTATCAGATGACCCTATGTTCAAATAGTCAAAGATTTCTCATATTTTTTAGGGATAAAAACAACACATGGCTCTGTTAATCAAACTGTTATCCTAGATATTGCCATTCTGTCCTTTATTTACACTTATCTATAAATAGTTCTATATGTATCCATTGGATCTATATTAAGGTAAGTAAAAGTTGATACTAATGTCTCCAATAATAGCCCATTATCATGTGGATCATTCTAGTTTATTCTCTTGATTGATATAAGGTCCTATCTGTATTTTACATTTAAATTTATAGTCCATTTTTGAGCTAATTTTGGGGTAAGGTATACAATATCTATCTAGGTCCTTGTATTATGCATATTGACTTTCCAGTTGTTTCAACAATAATTGTTTAAAGACCATCATTTCTCCACTGCATTGTTTTAATGCATTTGTTGAAAATCAATTTGTTATTTGGTATGGTTCTATTTCTGGACTGTCTATTCTCTTCCATTAATTTGCATTCCTATCATTTCACCAATACCACAATGACTTAATTACTGTAGTTTTTTAGGAAGATATAAAATCAAGTATTGTGAATATTCCATCTATGCTCTTCACTTTACTACCATGTTGCTATTCTAGGACCTTTGTCTTTCCATATAAATTTTAGAATCAGTCTATCCATGGTTACAAAATAGCATTCTGGAATTCTAATTGAGACTGTGCTGAAACTAAAGATTAAATTTCCAAGGAATTATTGTATGAATTGGAGAAGGGAATGGCAACCGACTCCAGTACTCTTGCCTGGAAAATCCTGTGGATGGAGGAGCCTGGTAGGTTGCTGTCTATGGGGTTGCACAGAGTCACACACGACTGACTAGCAGCAGCACGGTATGAATAGTATTGAATTTTCTACTCCCTGAACATGGAATAGCTCTCTGTTTATTGGCTGTTTTCTTTTACTATTTTTATCATTTTGTTTTGAACTTTTCTGCTTACACATCCTACATATATTTACTTGGATCTATTTTTCTAAATACTCTGTGTTCTTGGTTCAGTTTAATTCAGTTCAGTCGCACAGTCATATCTGACTCATTGGAATCCCATGAATCACAGCATGCCAGGCCTCCCTGTCCATTACCAACTCCCGGAGTTAACTCAGACTCACGTCCATTAGGTCAGTGATGCCATCCCACCATCTTGTCCTCTGTCATCCGCTTCTCCTCCTGCCCCCAATCCCTCCCAGCATCAGAGTCTTTTCCAGTGAGTCAACTCTTTGCATCAGGTGGCCAAAGTATTGGAGTTTCAGCTTCAGCATTATTCCCTCCAAAGAAATCCCAGGGCTGATCTCCTTCAGAAAGGACTGGATCTCCTTGTAGTCCAAGGGACTGTCAAGAGGCTTCTCCAACACCACAGTTCAAAAGCATCAATTCTTTGGTGCTCAGCTATCTTCACAGTCCAACTCTCACATCCATACATGACCACTGGAAAAACCATAGCCTTGACTAGATGAAACTTTGTTGGCAAAGTAATGTCTCTGCTTTTCAATATGCTATCTAGGATGGTCATAACTTTCCTTCCAAGGAGTAAGCATCTTCATTTCATGGCTGCAATCACCATCTGCAGTGATTTTGGAGCCCAAAAAAATAAAGTCTGAAACTATTAGCACTGTTTCCGAATCTACTTCCAAAGAAGTGATGGGAACAGATGCCATGATCTTAGTTTTCTGAATGTTGAGCTTTAAGCCAACTTTTTCACCCTCCTCTTTCATTTTCATCAAGAAGCATTTTAGTTCCTCTACACTTGCTGCCATCAGGATGGTGTCATCTGCATATCTGAGGTTATTGATATTTATCCCAGCAATCTTGATTCCAGCTTGTGCTTCTTCCAGCCCAGCGTTTCTCATGATGTACTCTGTATATAAGTTAAATAAGCAGGGTGACAATACACAGCCTTGACGTACTCCTTTTCCTGTTCGGAACCAGTCTGTTGTTCCTTGTCCAGTTCTAACTATTGCTTCCTGACCTGCATATAGGTTTCTGAAGAGGCAGGTCAGGTAGTCTGGCATTCCCATCTCTTTCAGAATTTTCCACAGTTTATTGTGATCCACACAGTCAAAGGCTTTGGCATAGTCCATAAAGCAGAAATAGATGTTCTTCTGGAACTCTCTTCCTTTTTCCATGATCCAGTGGATGTTGGCAATTTGATATCTGGTTCCTCTGCCTTTTCTAGAACTAGCTTGAATATCTAGAAGTTCATGGTTCACATATTGCTGAAGCCTGGCCTGGAGAATTTTGAGCATTACTTTACTAGTGTGTGAGATGAGTGCAATTGTGCAGCAGTTTGAGAATTCTTTGGCACTGCCTTTCTTTGGGATTGGAATGCCAACTGACCTTTTCCAGTCCTGTGGCCACTGCTGAGTGTTCCAAATTTGCTGGCATATTGAGTGCAGCACTTTCACAGCATCATCTTTCAGGATTTGAAATAGCTCCACTGGAATGCCATTACCTCCACTAGCTTTGTTCGTAGTGATGCTTTCTAAGGCCCACTTGACTTCACATTCCAGGATGTTTGGCCCTACGTGAGTGATCACACCATCAGGATTATCTTGGTCATGAAGATCTTTTTTGTATAGTTCTGTGTATTCTTGCCACTTCTTCTTAATCTCTTCTAGTTCTGTTAGGTCCATACCATTTCTGTCCTTTATCATGCCCATCTTTGCATGAAATGTTCCCTTTGCGTCTCTAATTTTCTTGAAGAGAGCTCTAGTCTTTCCCATTCTGTTCTTTTCCTCTATTTCTTTGCATTGATTGCTGAAGAAGGCTTTCTTATCTCTTCTTGCTATTCTTTGGAACTCTGCATTCAGATTTTTATATCTTTCCTTTTCTCCTTTGCTTTTTGCTTCTCTTCATTTCACAGCTATTTGTTAGGCCTCCTCAGACAGCCATTTTGCTTCTTTGCATTTCTTTTCCATGGGGATTGTCTTGATCCCTGTCTCCTGTACAATGTCACGAACCTCATTTCATAGTTCATCAGGCACTCTATCAGATCTTGTCCCTTAAATCTATTGCTCACTTTCACTTTATAATCATAAGGGATTTAATTTAGGTCATACCTGAATGGTCTTGTGGTTTTCCCTACTTTGTTCAATTTAAGTCTGAATTTGGCAATAAGGAGTTCATGATCGGAGCCACAATCAGCTCCTGGTCTTGTTTTTGTTGACCGTATAGAGCTTCTCCATCTTTGGCTGCAAAGAATATAATCAGTCTGATTTCGGTGTTGACCATTTGGTGATGTCCATGTGTAGAGTCTTCTCTTGTGTTGTTGGAAGAGGGTATTTGCTATGACCAGTGCATTTTCTTGCCAAAACTCTATTAGAATTTGGCCTGCTTCATTCTGTATTCCAAGGCCAAATTTGCCTGTTACTCCAGGTGTTTCTTGACTTCCTACTTTTGCATTCCAGTCCCCTATAATGAAAAGGACATCTTTTTTGGGTGTTAGTTCTAAAAGGTCTTGTAGGTCTTCATAGCACCGTTCAACTTCAGCTTCTTCAGCGTTACTGGGGCATAGACTTGGATTACTGTAATATTGAATGTTTTGCCTTGGAAATGAATAGAGATCATTTTGTCATTTTTGAGATTGCATCCAAGTACTGCATTTTGGACTCTGTTGACCATGATGGCTACTCCATTTCTTCTGAGGGATTCCTGCCCACAGTAGTAGATATAATGGTCATCTGAGTTAAATTCACCCATTCCAGTCCATTTTAGTTCGCTGATTCCTAGAATGTCGATATTCACTCTTGCCATCTCCTGTTTGACCACTTCCAATTTGCCTTGATTCATGGACCTAACATTCCAGGTTCCTATGCAATATTGCTCTTTACAGCATCGGACTTTGCTTCTATCACCAGTCACATGCACAGCTGGGTATTGTTTTTGCTTTGGCTCCATCCCTTCATTCTTTCTGGAGTTATTTCTCCACTGATCTCCAGTAGCATATTAGGCACCTACTGACCTGGGGAGTTCCTCTTTCAGTACCCTATCATTTTGCCTTTTCATACTGTTCATGGGGTTCTCAAGGCAAGAATACTGGAGTGCTTTGCCAGTCCCTTCTCCAGTGGACCACATTGTCTCAGACCTCTCCACCATGCCCACCAGTCTTGGGTTGCCCCACAGGGCATGGCTTAGTTTCATTGAGTTAGACAAGGCTGTGGTGCTAGTGTGATTAGATTGACTAGTTTTCTGTGATTATGGTTTCAGTGTGTCTGCCCTCTTGCAACACCTGCTGTCTTACTTGGGTTTCTCTTACCTTGCATGTGGGGTATCTCTTCACCGTCACCCCTCCCAACCTTGAATGTGGAATAGCTCCTCTAGGCCTTCAGGCACCTGTGCAGCCACCACTCCCTGGACGTGGGGTCGCTCCTTCTGGCTGCCACCCCTGGCCTCAGGAGGGGGTAGCTCCTCTCCACTGCTCCTGCACTGTCGCAGCCTGGCATTGTTGGTAATTTCATAAATTTAAAAAAAAAAAATTTAATTTCCAAATGTTCCTTACTGGCTTGCAGGAAAAGCAACTGATCATTGTAAATGGACATTATATCCTACAACCTTCCTAATATTTATTAGTTCCAGAAAATGTTTTTCCTGTAGTCTTTTGGTTCAGTTCAATTCAGTCGTTAAGTCGTGTCCAAATCTCTGCAACCACAGCATGCCAGGCCTCCCTATCCATCACCAATTCCCAGAGTTTACCCATACTCACATCCATTGAGTTGGTGATGCCAGCCAACCATCTCATCTTCTGTTGTCCCCTTCTCTTCCCACCCTCAATCTTTCCCAGCATCAGGGTCTTTTCCAATGATTCAGCTCTTCACATCAGGTGGCCAAATTATTGGAGTTTCAGCTTTAGCATCAGTCCTTCCAATGAACATCCAGGACTGATCTCCCTTAGGATGGATGTGTTGAATCTCCTTGCAGTCCAAGGGACTCTCAAGAGTCGTCTCCAACATCACAATTCAAAAGCATCAATTCTTGGGCACTCAGCTTTCCTTATAGTCCAACTATCACATCCATACATGACTACTGGAAAAACCATAGCCTTGACTAGATGGACCTTTGTTTGTACAGTAATATCTCTGCTTTTTAATATGCTGTCTAGGTTGGTCATAACTTTCTTTCCAAGGAGTAAGCGTCTTTTAATTTCATGGCTGCAGTCACCATCTGAAGTGATTTTGGAGCCCCCAAAAGTAAAGTCAGCCACTGTTTCCACTGTTTCACCATCTATTTATCATGAAGTGATGGGACGGATGCCATGATCTTAGTTTTCTGAATGTTGAGCTTTAAGTCAACTTTTTCACTCTCCTCTTTCATTTTCACCAAGAAACTTTTTAGTTCTTTTTCACTTTCTGCCATAAGAGTAGTGTCATCTGCGTATCTGAGGTTATTTATACTTCTCCAGAAATCTTGATTCCAACTTGTGCTTCTCCCATCCCAGCATTTCTCATGATGTACTCTGCATATAAGATAAATAGGCAGGGTGACAATATACAGCCTTGACGTACCCCTTTTCCTGTTTGGAACCAGTCTGTTTTTCTATATCCAGTTCTAACTGTTGCTTCCTGACCTGCATATAGGTTTCTCAACAGGCAGGTCAGGTAGTCTGGTATTCCCATCTCTTTCAGAATTTCCCACAGTTTATTGTGATCCACACAGTCAAAGGCTTTGGCATCATCAATAAAGCAGAAATAGATGCTTTTCTGAAACTCTCTTGCTTTTTCCATGATTAAGCAAATGTTGGCAATTTGATCTCTGGTTCTTCTGCCTTTTCTAAAAGCAGCTTGAACATCTGGAAGTTCACGGTTCACCTATTGCTGAAGCCTGGCTTAGAGAATTCTGAGCATTACTTTACTAGCATGTGAGATGAGTGCAGTTGTGCAGTAGTTTGATCATTCTTTGGTATTGCCTTTAGAGTTTTCTATATAGACAATCATGTCCCTAGCATGTAAAAACACTTTACTTCCAATCTTTACAATCAGTAAATTTTCTTATCTTTTTGAATTTAGGAAGTTCTTCAAGTATGTTGTTGTTAGAAGCTAAATTGTTTCCAACTCTGGGGACCCATGGACTGCAGCATGATAAACTTCCCTTCCTTATATGTCTCCCAAAGTTTGCTCAAATTCATGTCCATTGATTTGATGATGCCATTGAACCATCTCATCTTCTGCTGCTTTCTTCTCTCTTTGCCTTCAAACATTTCCAGCATCAGGGCATTTTCCAGTGAGTCAGCTTTTTGCATCAGGTGGCCAAAGTATTGAAACTTTAGCTTCAATATCAGTCCTACCAATGAATATTCAGGGTTGATTTCCTTTAGGATTGACTGCTTTGATCTCCTTGCAGTCCAAGGGGTTCTCAAGAGTCTTCAGTTTGAAAGCATCAATTCTTTGGCACTCAGCCTTCTTAATGGTCCAAATCTAACATATGAACATGACTACTGGAAAAACCATAGATTTGACTGTAATGACTTTTGTCAGCAAAGTGATGTCTCTGCTTTTTAATATGCAGTCTAGGTCTGTCATAACTTTTCTTCCAAGGAACAAGAATTTTAGAATTTCACCTCTGCAGTCACCATCTGCAGTGGTTTTGGAACAACGACAAAAAAAAAATCTGTCATTGTTACCATTTTTTCCCCATATATTTGCCATGAATTGATGGGGCCAGATACCATGATCATTACTTTTTGAATTCTGAGTTTTAAGCCACTTTTTTACTCTTCTCTTTCACATTCATCAAGAGGTTATTTTATTCCATTTTGATTTCTGCCATTAGAGTGATATAATCTACATATCTGAGGTTGTTAATATTTCTCCCAGCAATCTTGATTCCACATTGTGCTTCATCCACCCTACCAGTTCGCATGATATATACTACATAGAAGTTAAATAAGCAGAATGACTATATATAGCCTTGACGTGCTCCTTTCCCAGTTTTGATCCAGTCCATTGTTCTTTGTTTGGTTCTAACTGTTGCTTCTTGACCTTTCTCAGGAGGCAGGTAAGGTAGTCTGGTATTCACATCTCTTTAAGAATTTTCCACACCTTGTTGTGATTCACACAAGGACTTTAGTGTAGTCAAGAAATAGAGTTTTTTTTTTTTTTTTTTTTTTTTTTTTTTTTCTGGAATTCTATTGCTTTTTCAATGATCCGGTGGATGTTGGCAATGTGATCACTGTTTCTCTTGCTTTTTCTAAATCCAGCTTGTATATCTGGAAGTTCTCAGTTCACATATTGTTGAAGCCTAGTTTGAAAGATTTTGAGCATTTTCTTGTTAGGGTGTGAGATGAGCACCATTGAACAGTAGTTTGAACATTCTTTGTCATTGCCCTTCTTTGGGATTAGAATGAAAACTGACCTTTTCCAGTCCTGTAACCACTGCTGAGTTTTCCAAATTTGCTGATATATAGTGCAGCACTTTAACATCATTAGCAGCATCATCTTTTAAAATTTGAAATAGCTCAACTGGAATTCCATCCCTTCCACCTGCTTCTTTTGTAGTAATGCTTCCTAAGGCCCACTTGACTTCACATTACAGAACGCCTGGCTGTAGTTGAGTGACTACAGCATCTTGGTTATCCAATTCATTAGGACTTTTGTTTTTTTCTTTTCTACAGTTCTTCTGTGTATCCTTGTCATCTTTTGTTAATCTCTTATGCTTCTGTTAGGTCCTTGCTGCTTCTGTCCTTTACTGCACCCATCATTGCATGAAATGTTCCCTTGGCATCTAATTTTCTTGAAGTGACCACTAGGCTTTCCATTAGATTTTCTTCTATGTTTCTGCATTGTTCACTTAAGAAGGCTTTTTTCTCTCCTGGTTATTCATTGGTTTTCTACAATGCAAACATAATATACCCAAGTTTGGGGTTTTGGTGTTATTTTTTTGTTGTTTAAGTGTTCTTTGAGCATCTTGGATTTGGATTTGTTGTCCATTATTAACTTTGGAAAGTCCTTGGCCATTATCATTTTACTATTTCTTCTGTTCTTCTTTCTCTTTCTTCTCATTTACTTATTCCAGTTATATGCATGTTAAACCTTTTAGATATTTTCCCACAGTTCTTAGGTGTTAGTTCTGTTTTTGTTTGTTTGTTTTGTTTTGTTTTTCCATTATTTTTTCCTCTTTGCATTTCTGATTGGGGGCTCTCTATTGCTCAATTTTTAAACTCATAGATATTTTTTGCCTATTTCTCTTATCATATTTATTTCTAGCATTTCTTTACATTTCTTTTAGAGATTCTCTGCATTTATTACCTATCTTTTCACTTCATTTTCCTCACTGGAGACCTTAAAATATTACTCTCAAGTTTTTTAAATTCCATTTCTGATAATATGAACACATCAGTATTATATGTGAGTCTGGTTTCAGTGACCAGAAGAAAGGATCTTTCTGATGCCTTTACTGCAAAAATCTGGAGTATATAGGATTCCTGCTAGGTATAGGGGAATTCCCTAAGAATAAGCCTGCCACTGCCAGAGTTTCTGACACTCAACCTAGCTCAGTCTCTGTCTCCAACAGTCATCAGAATTATCAAGTAAGTGGTCCTACATTTTTTGGTTCTGTGGTTTCTGCTCCAGTAAGCAGGCCTCAGCAGTGATTTTCTATATTCACTCATCTCTCTATATGTTGGGGTGAGAGATTTCCCTACAAACTCAATTTTCATGGGAGTCTAAGGAAAATCATTGATTTTCAATTTGTGTAACTCTTTTTCTTGGAAGGATGTAGTGATAACTTCCAATTTCTTTAAACAGAGTTAACCTAATAATTCTTTTTAAAAAGCAACTTAAAAATGTATTGCATTTAATGAAATAGCCCTACAGAGGCATATTGAAATGAGTTCTGGAGATCTGGTTCCTAATACAACATGCTATCTTTAGAAGGCAGTAATGACTAATTTACCTCAATTCCAAAATTCATTATTGTATAAATTTTATATCATTATAAAAGAATGGATAGCTTTGTTATTTAAAATTTGATTGAATTATAGTGAATTAAACCAAAACTAAATATTCACTCATTGCTTTACTTGTGCATATTTCTGAGTTATTCAGCACAAAAAAAGGGAGAGATTATAGTATTCCATTATATGATTCTTCAAAGGTTCTTATATCAATTTTTCCTTGAGAAATTTAATACTACTTCTTTCCAAATGGCTGATTATTTAACCAGAGGCAAGGAATATATAAACAGTCTAACACTTAGAATTAGAAATTGGTATAGAATTAGAAATAGCATGGGCAGTAATTTTGAAAAATAAGGTCTTAGCTTGTTAGTCTCAGTATTTTCATTGGCACCAAGGAATTTCAATAAACTGTGAATCTCATCAGCTAGGTTCATCTTAAGAGCACTTCAGAATTATGCTTCATTATTGTTCAAGCAGTACAAAGATCAAAGGAAGAGTAGCCACCTTTATTTTAAAGAATGTTCTAAATTAAATTGTCCAAACTTCATATCTGTACATGTCCAGTTTTTCTAATTAACATGACTATTCCTTTCTTCAGGGAAAATTTCAGTAACACTGGCTGAATACATTTTCACACTCTACATTTTAAAAATTCAACTTATGCTGACAACCTAGTTTTACATTCATCTCAGTAAAGACATCTTTCTACATACCTTTATAAGAACACTAAATCTCTTTAGCTTTCTTGTACTTTGCTTGGGCATTTCCTTTTTCACCTATTATAAGGTCCAGATTCTGACCTAGAAGAGACAACAGAGAAGATACTACAGGGTCTATTAAGGAATGGAACTTCTGCCTTGGACTTCTGTTCTTTTACCTTCCTTAGGTAATTATTATTTTAATTCTCTCTCCAAAGGCAGTAAGACTCACAACACCAGGGGATATGCAAATTTATTTGTTCTTCCCTCCATGGCATTTTGGTTTTATTTTTGATTAAGAAAATATCAATTATACATTGGAAAAATACCTGCTTCTATTGTAATCAGAAGAGTGAGCAGTCAAGGTGTATATCTGTGACCAGGCTACATTAAACAGGTCAGTCTTTGGAATTTAAATCTTAAGCAGAGTAGAAAAAGGGACATGATAGGTAAAATTCAAAGATGGCTGCCAAGATTCCCCATCCTCAGTATACACATATCTCTTTCCAGTTACTCAGTAAAACACTAATCTTGTTTCTGCAATGATGGGATTTTTCAGATGTAATTAATGTCCCAAATCAGATTTAAGAAAGGGACATGGGTCTCAATTGACCTGATCTAATCAGGTGAACACTTAAAATGTACTAGGCTTTTTCTGAACAAAAATATTCAGAGCATGAGAGGAATTTGACCCAAGAAAGATTTACAATTATTACTATGAAGATGGAGATACCAACTGGCAATGAACATTGGTGATGCTGAGAAGCTAAAAGCAGCTCTTAGCTGATAACCTGTAAAGAAACAGAAACCTCAGTCCTACAACTGCATGGAACTGAATTCCACTAACAACTTGAATCAACTTGGAAGTGAATTCTTCCTAGAACTTCCAGATGACAACTAGGGCTGGCTGACACTTGATATCAACCTTTGAGACTATGAATAGAGAATCTTATCACACCATTTTCAGACCTTTGACCTAGGAACAATGAGATAATAAACACATGCTTTAATATGCTAAATTCATGATAATCTGTTAAACATCATTAGTAAACTAATACAGAAGAGAAGAAGACATACAGATGGCTAACAAACACATGAAAAGATGCTCAACATCACTCATTATCAGAGAAATGTAAATCAAGACCACAATGAGGTACCATTTCACACCAGTCAAAATGGCTGCGATCCAAAAGTCCACAAGCAATAAATGCTGGAGAGGGTGTGGAGAAAAAGAAACCCTCTTACACTGTTGGTGGGAATGCAAACTAGTACAGCCACTATGGAGAACAGTGTGGAGATTCCTTAAAAAACTACAAATAGAACTGCCTTTTGACCCAGCAATCCCACTCCTGGGCATACACACTGAGGAAACCAGAATTGAAAGAGACATGTGTACCCCAATGTTCACTGCAGCACTGTTTATAGCCAGGACATGGAAGCAACCTAGATATCCATCAGCAGACGAATGGATAAGAAAGCTGTGGTACATATACACTATGGAGTATTACTTAGCCATTAAAAAGAATACATTTGAATCAGTTCTAATGAGGTGGATGAAACTGGAGCCGATTATACAGAGTAAAGTAAGCCAGAAAGAAAAACACCAATACAGTATACTAACACATATATATGGAATGACAAACAGATGTAAAGAGCAGACCTTTGGACTCTGTGGGAGAGGGAGAGGGTGGGATGATTTGGGAGAATAACATTGAAACATGTATATTATCATGTTAAAAATGAATCGCTAGTCTAGGATCGATGCAGGATACAGGATGCTTGGGGCTGGTGTACTGGGATGACCCAGAGAGATGATATGGAGAGGGTGGTGGGAGGGGGGTTCAGGGTTGGGAACTCATGTTCACCTGTGATGGATTCATGTCAATGTATGGCAAAACCAATACAGTATTGTAAAGTAAAAAAATAAAATTTAAAAAAAGAATACCCATTAAAAAAAAAAAAAAGAATCAAACCCTGGAGATTTTTCTTTCTAGCTTTGTGATGTTGGTCATTACTGTCTGTACTTTTGTTTCTTTAACTGTAAAATGTATACAAAACATCCTTTCTTATATGGTTTTTGAGGGGATAAAAGAAGTTGCAAATCCCATTTTTACACTGATGATTCAGATAAACTTGATTCTCAGAGTGTTTTGTTAGACTTCATTCCTGTACAAGAAGCAGGAGCCCTTTCAACATGGCATGCATAAAAAGAGACCTTTCTATTTTGTGAGACTAGAGACTCCTGAAAAATAAAGTAAAAAAAGTAAAGTCTGGTCTGACAGTAACTAGAAACTCATAAATCAATTCCATTCTTTGTATAATTTTCTTGGTTAGATTTTAAACTCTCCTTTTCATTCCCCAGATTTATTGAGATATAATTGATATATAGTCTGTAAGTTTAAGGTATTTAACATGCTAATTTTATACATGTATATATTACAAAATGATTATGAAAATAAGGGTATCAGTGGTGGTGTTAGTGGTAAAGAACCCACCTGCCAATGCAGGAAGATGTAAGAGACACAGATTCGATCCCTGGGTTGGAAAGATCCCCTGGAGAAGGGAATGGCAACCCACTCCATTATTCTTGCCTGGAGAATCCCCATGGACAGAGGAGCCTGGCAGGCTACAGTCCATAGGATTGCAAACAGTTGGACATGACTGAAGTGACTTAGAACATACAACACATTCAGCACCTCATACAATTACAGTTTTTGTGTATGTGGAGAGAACATTTAAGACTTACTCTTTTAAGAACTTCCAATTATAATTCAATATTGTTAACTATATTTGTCATGTTATACACTAGATTTCCAGATCTTATTCATCTTATTGGAAGTCCAATGATCAACTTCTTCTGATTTCTGCCAACCCTAGGGCCCTGGTAACCACCATTCTACCTTCCATTACTATGATTTCAGTTTTTCATACATGTGTAAGCAAGATCATATGGTATTTTTCTCTGAGTTTTTCACTTAGCACAATGCCCTCAAGGTCCATTTATATTGTTTCAAATGTCAGGATTTTTTTTTTTTTATTTTATGGCTGAATAATATTCAATTGTATATGTTCCACATTTTTAATCTGTTCATCCATTGATGGACATTTAAATTGTTTGATTTGTAATTTTCTATACAAGTTTCTCGCTCAAAATTTTTACACTTCCTGTGGCTCTAACTCGACCTAAAGTTGCATTCATGTGTTTCCTACATCATACATCAGATGGGCTGATTTGGTCTCAGTATCTATTAAATTAAGTTATTAAGAAAACGAATCAGATTTTCTCAGCCCAACCTATGCCTTAATTCACCGTGATCCAATCAGTTGTAGCATTGAGGTGAATACTGTCACATTACCTGAAGCTAAGGAACAGCAGTTGTGCTTTGCTGGAGCAGGCATGAAGAGATACATAACGTCCAAGGTAAGAGAAACCTAATTAAGACAGTAGATGTTGCGAGAGAGAATCAGAGGGCAGACAGACTGAAACCACAAATGACAGAAAACTAGCCAAACTGATCACACGGACCACAGCCTTGTCTAACTCAATGAAACTAAGTGATGCCTTGTGGGGCCACCCAAGATGGACAGGTCATAATGGAGACATCTGACAGAATGTGGTCCACTGGAGAAGGGAATGGCAAACCACTCCAGTATTCTTGCCTTGGGCACCCCATTAACAGTATGAAAAGGCAAAACGATAGGAAACTGAAAGATGAACTCCCGTTGGTAGGTGCCCAATATGTTACTGGAGATCAGTGGAGAAATAACTCCAGAAAGAATGAAAGGATGGAGCCAAGGCAAAAACAATACCCAGTTGTGGATGTGACTGGTGATAGAAGTAAGGTCCATTCCAATAGAGAGCAATATTGCATAGGAACCTGGAATGTTAAATCCATGAATCAAGGCAAATTGGAAGTGGTCAAACAGGAGATGGCAAGAGTGAACATCGACATTCTAGGAATCAGCGAATTAAAATGGACTGGAATGGGTGAATTTAACTCATAAGACAATTATATCTATGACTGAGGGCAGGAATCCCTTAGAAGAAATGGAGTAGCCATCATAGTCAACAAAAGAGTCCAAAATATAGTACTTGAATACAATCTCAAAAACGACAGAGAGATCTCTGTTTGTTTCCAAGGCAAACTATTCAATATCACAGTAATCCAAGTCTATGCCCTGATCAGTAATGGTGAAGAAGCTGAAGTTGAACGGTTCTATGAAGACCTACAAGACCTTTTAGAACTAACACCC
This sequence comes from Capricornis sumatraensis, assembly GCF_032405125.1. NCBI lineage: Eukaryota > Metazoa > Chordata > Mammalia > Artiodactyla > Bovidae > Capricornis > Capricornis sumatraensis. The sequence continues at coordinate 100,958,040 of NC_091074.1, read as the reverse complement.
AAAAAAGATGTCCTTTTCATTATGCGGGACTGGAATGCAACAGTAGAGTGTCAAGAAACACCTGGAGTAACAGGCAAATTTGGCCTTGGAATACAGAATAAAGCAGGGCAAAGGCTAATAGAGTTTTGCCAAGAGCATGCACTGATCATAGAAAACACTCTCTTCCAATAACAGAAGAGAACTCTACATATGGACATCATCATATGGCCAACACTGAAAACAGATTGATTATATTCTTTGCAGCCAAAGATGGAGAAACTCTATACAGTCAGCAAAAACAAGACTGGGAGCTGACTGTGGCTCAGATCATGAACTCCTTATTGCTAAATTCAGACTTAAGTTGAAGAAAGTGGGGGAAATCACTAGCCCTTTCAGGTATGACCTAAATCATATCCCTTATAATTATACAGTGGAAGTGAGAAATAGATTTAAGGGACTAGATCTGACAGGCAGAGTACCTGATGAACTATGGACAGAGGTTCATGACATTGTACAGGAGACAGGGATGAACACCATCCCCAAGAAAAAGAAATGCAAAAAAGAAAAACGGTTGCCTGAGGAGGCTTTAGAAATAGCTGTGAAAGGAAGGGAAGTGAAAAGCAAAGGAGAAAAGGAAAGATACACTTATTTGAATGCAGGGTTCCAAAGAAGAGTAAGAAGAGATAAGAAAGCCTTCCTCAGTGATCAATGCAAACAAATAGAGGAAAACAATAGAAAGGGAAACGAGATATCTTCAAGAAAATTAGAGATACCAAGGGAACATTTCATGCAAAGATAGGCTCAAAAAAGGACAGAAATGGTATGGCCTAACAGAAGCAGAAGATATTAAGAAGAGGTGGCAAGAATACACTGAATAACTGTACAAAAAAATCTTCATGACCCCTTTAATTACAATGGTGTGATCACTCACAAAGCGCCAGACATCCTTGAATGTGAAATCAAGTGGACCTTAGGAAGCATCACTATGAACAAAGCTAGCGGAAGTGCTGGAATTCCAGTTGAGCTATTTCAAATCCTGAAAGATGATGTTGTGAAAGCACTGCACTCAATCTGCCAGCAAATTTGGAAAACTCAGCAGTGGCCACAGGACTGGAAAAGATCAGTTTTCATTCCATTCCCTAAGGAAAGCAATGCCAAAGAAAGCTCAAACTACCACACACTTGCACACATCTCACACGCTAGTAAAGTGATGCTCAAAATTATACAAGCCAGGCTTCAAAAATGCATGAATTGTGAACTTTCAGATGTTCAAACTGGTTTTAGAAAAGGCAGAGGAATCAGAGGTCAAATTGCCAACATCCACTGGATCATTGATAAAGCCAGAGAGTCTAAGAAAAACATCTATTTCTGCTTTATTGACTCTGCCAAAGCCTTTGATTGTGTGGATCACAATAAATTGTGGAAAATTCTGAAAGAGATGGAAATAGCAAAACCACCTGACCTGTCTCTTGAGAAACCTGTATGCAGGTCAGGAAGCAACAGTTAGAACTGGACATGGAACAACAGACTGGTTCCAAACAGGAAAAATAGTACGCCAAGGTTGTATATTGTCACCCTGCTTATTTAAGTTATATGCACATTACATAATGAGAAACACGGGGCTGGAAGAAGCACAAGCTGGAAACAAGACTTCTGGAGAAATATCAATAACCTCAGATACACAGATGACACCACCTTTATGGCAGAAAGTAAAGAAGAACTAAAAAGCCTCTTGATGAAAGTGAAAGAGAAGAGTGAAAAAGTCGGCTTAAAGCTCAACATTCAGAAAACTAAGATCATGTCATCTGGTCCCATCACTTCATGGCAAATAGATGAGGAAACAGTGGAAACAGTGGCAGACTTTACTTTTGGGGGCTCCAAAATCACTTCAGATGGTGATTGCAGCTATGAAATTAAAAGACACTTACTCCTTGGAAGGAAATCTATGACCAATCTAGGTAGCATAGTAAAAAGCAGAGACATTACTTTGTCAAGAAAGGTCCATCTAGGCAAGGCTATAGTTTTTCCAGTAGTCATGTATGGATGTGAGAGTTGGACTATAAGAAACTTCAGCACAGAAGAATTGATGCTTTTGAACTATGGTGTTGAAGATAACTCTTGAGAGTCCCTTAGACTGCAAGGAGATCAAACCAGTCAATTTTAAGGGAGATCAGTCCTGGGTGTTCATTGAAAGTACTGATGTTGAACCTGAAATTCCAATACTTGGCCATCTGATGCGAATAGCTGACTCATTTGAAAAGCCCCTGATGCTGGGATGATTGAGAGTAGAAGGAGAAGTGGGCAGAAGGAGAAGGGGACGACAGAGGATTAGATGGTTGGATGGCATCACTGACTCAAAGGACATGAGTTGGCGTGAACTCCAGGAGTTGGTGATGGATAGGGAGGCCTGCTGTCCTGTGGTTCATGGGGTCGCAAATAGCTGGACACAACTGAGTGACAGAACTTAACTGAACTGACCCTGAAGCTATCCCTTTCAGACCATGAGGAGTTGGAACTCCAAGAGATGGTGTAGATTACAGAAGACAGTGATGGTCATCTTATTGTATACAAGGACTGAGAGCTTCTAAAAAGTTGTACTGAGTAATTTACAATTCTAAAAACAAAAAAAATTAAAAAGTGTGATTTTCTGTAAAAATCATACAAAGAGGATATCGTATACTGTTTCAGAATTTTAGGTAGAGATCCAAAACTGAGATTAACAAACTCCAGTTTCTCCCGTGTGCTAGACAAAGGTACCAGAAAGTTAAACAGTATATTTTACAGGTTTACCTAGGAAATTCTCAAAATGGTCCTTAGACCATGACTCCATCACCATCATCATTTTCTGAAAAAAGAAAAAAAGAAAGAAAGAAACTATGTAAAGAAAATGTTTTGAAGCAGGTTAAGTAGGAGAGTCATATATTGTCATCCTATGGAAGACTGTTGGTACCCCCCTGTCCAAGATATGGAAAAGACAAGAAAACAACTAGTATAGAATATCATTCCCTGGAAGGAGAGATGAGTAGCCCAGGCCTTGAACAGAAAACTACTTATTCAGAATAGTGGCTGATCAATACCGTGGAATTCTTTATCATTGTTGTCACTTTGTTTGTCTTTTGAAATGGAGGATAAGGAAAAGAATCACAGAAATATCAGATCAGAAGAACAGAGCCTGAACTTTCAGAGTTTTGACATGGAAAGAATGGATGAGTGAATTTCCCACAAGCCAAGTAAAAAAGAAATAAAAATTGAAAATGAATAATTTGTCAATGCTTTGTCATCATAGAGGAAGAAACTATGGATTAAATAAAATGACTAAAAACAGTTCATGAAAGGTTACTCCAGGAATATTAATGAACGAAGCAATGGGTATGGAGGTAAAAGGAGTTCTAATGGGATTTCCTGAATAACAGTTTTCCTTCCTATCTATGGGGGATTAGGTCCCCTCTGAATACCAAATTTCCTGTTGCTCAAGTCCTTTATCTAAAGTAGTTTCCTGTTTACTGATAATCTAAGCACATCCTCCTGTATACTTTAAATCATCTCTAGATTACTCATAATACCTAAGACAATGTAAATGCTATATGAATAGTGGCAGCATGCAACAAATTCAAGTTTTGCTTTAAGAAATTTTCCAGAATTAAAACAAACAAACAATTTTTTGATCTGTGGTTGGTTCAATCCAAAGATGCAGAACTTGCCTGTATGGAAGGCTGACCATACTTAGGTAACTATTTAGAATTTGAATACCTATTTCTGAAAACACATCAATACACAGACTTTAACAGTGGAACCAAGTGATGCATCTTGGGTCTCTGTCAGGTAGATCTCCATTCCATTTACCTGAGCTAAAGAAGCCAGGGCTTCCCTGGCTGCTCAGAGGGTAAAGAGTCTGACTGCAATGCGAGACCTGGGTTCTATCCCCAGTTAGGGAAGATCCCCTGGAGAAGGAAATGGTAACCCACTCCAGTACTCTTGCCTGGAAAATTCCATGGATGAAGGAGCCTGGTAGGAATACAGTCCATGAGATCACAAAGAGTCTCACATGACTGAGCAACTTCACTTCAAAGTAGCCAAAACCAAAAGTAATAGTGTATGAGGAGGTGGGGAAAAGATCCGAGGAAGAAAAGAGCAGACATACGGTCTTCCTTCAGTGCAGATTTCTTGGATCACAGCTTGTGTCTGAGCAAGAATGCAAAAAATGGTGAAGGAGAAAATGAGATTTTGAAACTTGCTTAGAGAGAAGCATACTTTTTAATACCTGCAAAATGACTGGAAAGAAGGGAGGCATAAAAGAGTATGTTTGAAGGCAGTAATTAAGAAAATAAAATAAAACTGTCATGTTAGTACCCCACCAAATTTAACTGTGAAATATACCTTTTTTAACAGAATAAGAATTTTGAAAACCAAAAGTTTATGCAAAATTGATAAGTTAAAAATATAAAAAATTAAAACATATAAACCCAATAAAATGAATAATCATATAAGATTAAAATGGGAAAGGACTTCATATAAATGATGACTAAAAAATAAGCCATATAGTTCTGACTAGACAGCACTTAAATATTAAATATATATTTCTGTACTTAGTTATATATAATATTTTAAACTATTATTAAAAGTTCAGTAGACATTCACAGATTTCTACGTTTTGTTTCATTGTGTCAGTCAGCTTACTAATTTTAGCAATGTCATTCTGGAAAAAAATCCTTATAAAAATGTTAGAAGTACTTAATCTGTATTCTCTAATTTCTTAGGTATGTGGATTTAAAAAAAAGAAGATATATGTTATTTACCTGTCACATACATATACCACACATATTTGACTTCACTCATTTAAATTCAGATTACCTGAAAATGCTTATCTATGCACTTTCATCAACATATATACAAATTTCACCACTCCTGCCTGAATCATTGGCATCAAATACCTGTGTTACTTTGAACTAGTTGGCTTGAAGTGTCTCTTCTCCCTCTCAGATTCCAGGAGTTGCTACATGCAATTTTTTAGTTTTCTGCTTGTTTATTTATGTTCTTAGTCCTGTTGATGTAATGAAATGTATTAACATCTTCCTAACTTTTTACCTCCTGGGATAAATATGCTTGGTCATTGTAAGCAATTTTAAAAAAATCTGTTTACTTGATTTCTCAGAATTCTATTTTTAATTTAGCTTCTCCCCAAATCCACCTCACCAAGAGACAGAAACAGATAAAGAGCAAAAGAAGAGAAAGAAAACTAATCCAGATTTATGCCTCAGGGGTTGAACTGATGTTTGAAATTTAATGTAAATTTAGTGTGATTGTGCATTTTTCTGGGAAGAATACATATTTTTCATATAGTTTTCAAAAAATATATGAAAAGATTAAGAATCTGTAGTCCATATTTTTTGTCCTTTGTGATATGTAAGTCAGGTTTTGTGACAATTTCATAAAATAAATTGGTTAGAAATTGAAAACATTATTGGTAAATTTTGCCAAGTTACTTTTGAATTGATAATCATACCAATAATTTTTAGAATACTTGTTGAACTATCACCACTAGCCAGTAGTTGGAATTTACATAAAGATAAAGAACAAGGTTTTTGATAGGTGAATTCTTTGATATTTATTTAAATTTTTAAAAATGTATTTCCTATTAAGTATAAACATTTTTCCATAGCATGTTTTCCTCTTTTTAAATAGTTCATGTCCTCTGGCTATTTTTCTTAGACAGTTTGACAGTCTGAACCAACGACTTAAATGTAAAATTATAAAGTATTCTGATTGGGAGAACTTGTCATCATTCATCATGATCCAAAAGTCCAGACTCTCCAATACAGACTCAGTTCTCTCTCCACCTCTGCACTGCTTACCATGGTCATGCTAAAAGAAAAAAAAAGCACAGTCACTGCCCTAGGGATACAAAACCCATCAGAAAAAAACAGGTACAGCCATTGCAGAGCACACTACATAGCACAATCAATAAATATAGCTGAATGAATGATATTTTTCTGAGCAGGAGTTTGTCCATCAATCCACATAAACCTCCAGCCCAATTGTCCAGAAAATATCTACTTTTCTGTGTTCCCATAGCACTTGTTCACATTTTTTGATTATATTATGCTTCCCTCATAGCTCAGTTGTGAAAAATCTGCCTGCAATGCAGGAGACCTGGGTGTAATCCCTGGGTCAGGAAGATCTCCAGAGAAGGCAATGGCAACCCACTCCAATATTCTTGCCTGGAGAATCCCATAGACAGAGGAGCATGCAGGCTACAGTCCATGGGGTTGCAAAAGTTGGACATAACTTAGTGACTAAACTCCATAATTTAATTTTATTACATTTATTCCATTTTACATTATACTATTCACTCAATATTTTACCCACATGGATATATTATAAAGCTTCTAACTGTGAAAGCCTTATAATACTCAAAAATTCACTCAAGTTTCAGATTGCAATTCACCTATCTTTTAAATAATGTGAACTATCCATTCATATACTAAATTTCTAAAAATATTACACCTATTTTATCATGCATAAGCACTCTAAACTCTTTCAGGACAAGAGACCAACTAAATCTATATGATAATAGCCATAATAATAATAATGTAGAAAACATATCATAGAATTAAATTTAGGAAGTAAGTTCAATTAATGGGATAGTTGGTGAAATCTCATTATATTCAGTATTACTCTGCTAAAGAAAAGCTTCATGTTTCAATCATCTGTAAGATAATTATTAGTTTCTTAAAATTTTATATTATGATATTTAGTTTACAAGGACATGCTGAGGTACTTCAGTAATAGACACATTTGTAAAAATTACAGACCAATAAAAAGGAATATAGACACTTATCTCAAAGTACTTCCAGCAGATACTACTTTTCCATTTGTTAACTCTAAATAAAATGACTCTAAAGTTGATTTTCCTGAGAATTCAAAGGTGACAATATGCCAATATAAATGTATAGAGCATTTGTATCATGTACTGTAGTGGGTTAAATTGCACCCCTCCACCCTGCCCCAAAGAGATATGTTCAAGTCCTAATCCCTGGTACATGGGAGTGTGACCCCATTTGAAAACACAGTTTTTGCAGAGGCAAAGATAGTAACAAGCTAGATTAGGGCAGATGCTAAGTTCAATGACTAGCGTTTCTACAATAAAAAGGAAAGGGAGATTTGGACCCAGAGACACAGAGGAAAGAGATGACAGACAGCACTGAGGCAGTTATAAGCCAAAAAATGAGAAAGATTGTCAGCAACCATCTGAAGCTAGGAAGAGGCCAGGAATAACTTTCCCTTGAAACTTCAGCAGTTCTATAGCATTGCCAATGATTTAATTTTGAATTTGTAACCTCTAGAACTGTGAAAAAAATAACTGGTTTGTTTTAAGCCATCAGTTTGTGGTCATTTTTACAGCAGCCCTAGAAAACTAATATGAGTACCAATCATACTAATACATGTATAACGTTTATTTATGTGCTGTGTATACAAACACAAATATTTACAAATAGGAAAAATGAAATATTTTCACAAAAATCAGGTATACGTTCAAAAATGTCAAATGGAAGTTCAAAACATCAGAGGAAAAAAAGGTAGAGAGATATCTTTTTAATATAATAATATTGTTATTTTAACAAACAATATTTGAGCATTAATGTAGGCTCTATATTATGACAGCTACAGAGGGTACAAGAGCTCTGCTCTAGAGGTAGACACAGGTAGGTGGAATAAGTACAGTTTTGTTTGTTTGTTTGTTTGTTTTCTAAATGAACTGATAGAGGTTTATACTAAATCTTATAAGAACACCAGGATTGATCACTCATGTGAAATGAGAGCAGGTAAAATCAAGAAAGACTTACTGGTGATGGGGACAGAGAAGTAGTAACTTTTGAACCACATTGTACATAAACTGGAGAAGGAAATGGCAACCCACTCCAGTGTTGTTGCCTTGAGAATCCCAGGGACAGGGGAGCCTAGTAGGCTGCCGTCTTTGGGGTTGCACAGAGTCGGACACAACTGAAGCGACTTAGCAGCAGCAGCAGCAGTACATAAATTAGCTGGAAAATCCTGTGCATGGAAAGTGGGGATAAGAGGAGAAACCATATTATAAATTGTAGGGACATCCTGCTAAACCAAAAGCCAAGAACAATTAGTCAAGAACATCAGTGAGATATAAACAGAGAAATAAAATTAAGTGTAGGAAGAGGGAGTAGATAAGGATGCAGAAGTAACATAAAAAAGAATATAAGGTTATAAATCAACTTGTTCATTAACAAGAACAATGGATTTGTTGCACAGTGGGCTTATGGTTTGCTTTGCTTTTCTCTATGTGCCAAATTATAGTATTATATCTTATACAATTAAAAATTATTACTCTTGTAGTAATAAAAATATTTAAACATAAAATGTTATATAAAATAATGTCCAAAATTTGCCATTTTCCCTACCTAAATGCTGTTGTGTGTCTATGTAAAAAGGATAGGAAGAAAATAAGTTTGCTAACTGGTTGTCTTTGAGTGGAAGCACTATGGGGGATTTCATTTTCTCATTTACACTTTTAGATTTTCAAACTTCTTCACATTAAAATATTACTTTCATAACTAGACAATTATTTGTTTAAAAAATTTAGAAGCATAATAACAATCAAGCATCTGGTAACTGCTTTAATGGAATAATGTTTTTATTTTCAGAATAGCTCTTGCTTAGCATTTTATGTTTGATTGTCTTCAATGCTTGTCATCACTTCTGTTCATTTATTGTCTTAGTTATACATTTTAAAAATTAATAATAGAGGTGCTAATTACCTCATTAATATCTCTTCTATTTACTATGAATATTAACATTCACATCTAAATGTAGTTTTCTCCCACCGTGAGCTGTCTGCATTCAAAAGCATTACCTATTTGTATTGCTTCTTTTATCTTTTAATCATTCTATCAAGAGGCTCAGAACTGCCTAGACAAAGAGAATAAGATAATTGAATGCTGAACCTATTTCTTACTCGTTTACTCTGAGTTCCATTCTCCAGATGTAAAAATCCCTGTATGTTCCCTTCTGGGTTTGCAAAAGGACCCTAATCTTATGTTTTGGAGCATTTAAAACTCATGATTTAATCAGTTCAGTCGCTCACCTGTGTCCGACTCTGAGACCCCCATGGACTGCAGCACACCAGGCCTCCCTGTCCATCACCAACTCCCGGAGTTTACCCAAACTCATGTCCATTGAGTGAGTGATGTCATCCAACCACCTCATCCTCTGTCGTCCCCTTCTTTTCCCACCTTCAATCTTTCCCAGCATCACGGTTTTTTCAAACGAGTTAGCTCTTTGCATCAGGTGGCCAAAGTATTAGAGTTTCAGCTTCAACATCAGTCCTTCCAATGAACACTCAGGACTGATCTCCTTTAGGATGGACTGGTTGGATCTCCTTGCAGTCCAAGGGATTCTCAAGAGTCTTCTCCAACAACACATTTCAAAAGCATCAATTCTTCAGCTCTCAGTTTTCTTTATAGTCCAAATGTCCCATCCACACATGACTACTGGAAAAATGATAGCCTTGACTAAATGGACCTTTGTTGGCAAAGTAATGCCTCTTCTTTTTAATATGCTATCTAGGTTGGTATTTACTTTCCTTCCAAGGAGTAAGCTTCTTTTAATTTGATAGCTGCAGTCTCCAGCGATGCACAGCTGCCGCTCCCTTGACTTAATAGAACACTAATTTTTTAAAGATAACATTATTTGTCTGCACATTACAATACTGAATAGACAAGAATACACATCAAATGGTAGAAACAATTTCCCTAGTGAAAAATCATCTTTTCAAAATAACATAGGAAAATATATTTAAAGCAGTAAAATAGACAATTTATCATGTATACTCTCTGACTCACCATTTTTCCTTAACCATTAGGGACATTTTCATTCTAATTTTAATTCTTCAGATTTTTCAAAGATCTACCCAGTTCCTACTGCTTTCTTGTAATTGCAATTTTGCTGTAAAATGAAGTGTTTATATTAAGAATATGATTATAAGTTTTATAGTCATGAAAGCTCTACAAATCTTTACATTATGTCACATAGAAATGCAGAACTGTGGAATTGGTTCCATTCTCTTGTAGTCTATCCCTGGGCCTATTATTGGATTTTATTTGTTATTATTATAATTTTAGTGTATAATATATCTGGCTGAAACAAGCACATACTTGGGACAGAGTAAGACAAAAGTAAAACAAGTGTATGAATTACATTCAAATGATCTCACTTTTACAAAACAAATATTTGGAAAAAGGAGCACACATTTTTGAAAGTACACATGAAAACAGGTTAAATGAAAATGTTTTCTTTCTTTAAATTATCTAATGTATTGTTGTTTCTTCAGGGCATTATGTTTTGTTTAAATGCTTTTTCACTTTCAACCTATGATAAAGCTCTGATTCTCTAAAGCATACAAATCAGTAAAATTTAGTATTCTAAACAGTACAACACACCCTTTCTAACCTACATTCTAATAGAGCAGTTGTAAACAAATATCATTTGTTTTAATTTCATGTACTTTGATTTTATTTGTTTAGATTTGAATCTCATATGGGTTTTTTATTAATCTTTCAAGAAAGAACCTCAAAATCATACATCAGCAGCTAGTCTACCAACAACAAAAACAGATAGGTTATACATAAGTTGGAAGATTGTCATACATTTTGCTGTTTTGTTTTTAGTTTAAAAAATGCAATTCTTTATTTAAAAGGTGAAAATTAAATAGTTTTTACCAGCAGAGCAAATCTTTAAAAATAAGTTACTGTTTAAGAAATGCAGTATTTTCTTAATAAATTTTGCCTTTTTCAATTTTTAAAATACATTCAAATGCAAGCATATTGTAGTGGAAAAAAAGATTAATTTAAAGCACTGTCTAAATGAACTGTATTCATTCTTTAGAACCTATTTTAGACATTTCTATCTTCCAGAAACATCAAGCTCATTAATCAAAATAATTTGATAGTTTTAATACACAGTGGCTGTAAGTAGTCAGCTTATCTAGCTTAGGTTTTTCAGCTGAATCACAGAGATGCCCAGGGTCACAACACAGTCACTTATTCAACAATCATTAATTATTTACTACATGCCAGACACTGTTTTGGCACTCGGTACAGCACTACATCACAGTTCATGAAAGATACAAGGTTGTCATACTTCTCATGGAAATATTAGCTGTATATGCAATAAATAATTAAAAAGCCGAGAAATCAATTTAACAACAAAGGTCTGTATAGTCAAAGCTATGTTTTTTGCAGTAGTCATGTATAAAAAAAGCTGAGCACCAAAGAATTGATGCCTTCAAATTGCGGTGCTGGAGAAAACTCTTGAGAATCCCTTGGACTGCAAGGAGATCAAACCAGTCAATCCTAAAGGATATAAACCTTGAATATTCATTGGAAGGACTGATGCTGAAGCTCCAAGAGTCTGGCCACCTGATGCAAAGAGCCGACTCATTGGAAAATATCCTGATGCTAGGAAAGACCGAGAGCTGGAGGAGAAGCAGGCAACAGAGGATGAGATGGTTGGATGGCATCACTGACTCAGTGAACATGAGTTAGGTCAAACTCCAAGAGAGAGTGAAGGACAGGGAAGCCTGGTATGCTGCAGTCCATGGGGTCACAGAATCAGACACGATTGAGTGACTGAACAACAATAATCATACAATAATGAATGCTACAAAAATACTGAAAAATATATAATTGTGATTGAGTTGTTTTCTCTAAGGTCTTATTTAAACACTAGGAAGGACATAGTCATTCAAAGAACAGGGAAAAGAGTATTCCAAGTATGGGAAAGCTAAGATATACATAGAAAACCAGGGTTGGTGAGACTGAGTAAAGGTAAGAATGCTATGAAATTAGATTACAATAGAAGGAAATGGCTTGTAAATCAGGAAGAGGAATTTGATTTACATTTGAAGGGAATTAGGAATTAACAGATTCACTTCTTCAAAGGACTATCTGGTTGCTAGAGAAGACTGATTTGAAAATTGAAACCAGAGATACCAGTTAAAGTCTTTTGTAGCCTTTTATACAATTACTCTTGCCTGGACAATCCCATGGACGGGGAGCCTGGTGGGCTGCAGTCCATGGAGTCGCAAAGAGTTGGACACGACTAAGCGACTTCACTTTCACTTTTCACTTTCATGCACTGGAGAAGGAAATGGCAACCCACTCCAATGTTCTTGCCTGGAGACTTCCAGGGACGGCAGAGCCTGGTGGGCTGCCGTGTATGGGGTTTCACAGAGTTGGCCACGACTGAAGCGACTTAGCAGCAGCAGCAGCAGCATACAAGAGATGGTAGCACAGGTCCAGAGCATTAGTGTGGAGCTGGATGGAAGTGAAATTCAGTGTTTTGGAGGTGGAGTCAGAGAGACTTACTGATGAATTGGATACAAGGTGTAAAGAAAGAAAACAAAGGTTTTCCTCCTGAAGCAAATGAGTATATGCTTGCGAATTCATAGCAATAGTACAGAACAAACAAGTTGGAGGTGACTGTAACAAAAACTGTGTTTTGACCATGCTAATTGTGAGATGTTTACCATCTCAAATAGAAAGCTCAAGCAAGTGAACAAGATCTTACTGTATAGCACAGGGATCTATAATCAATATCCTGTGATGGACGATAAAGGAAAATAATATGAAAAAGAATATGTATCTGTACTAATATAACTGAATCACTTTGGTGTACAGCAGAAATTGATACAACATTGTAAATCAACTATACTTCAATAGTTTTTTAATAAAAAGATTAAGCAAGAAGTTGAATAAAGGAGTCTGGAATTCTAAGAAATGTTCTGGATTGGACCTTACCTATTTAAATCATTGAAATGATAGTCTTTAAATTCATGAGACTGTGTGAAATCTCCTAGGAAGACTGTGGATAAAAAGAGGAACAGTGAAAACAGTGAAGAAGGACTCAGATGAATCCCTGTATTATTCTAACATTTATGAGGGTAGCAGAGAAAGAAAGGTCAAAAGTCATATGGGGGCCTTTGAGGTAAGAGGAAGACTAGAAGAGGGAGATGTAACAGAAGTCAAGAGAAAAACTGATTCAAAAAGGAGGAATAGACAATTAAGTCTACTATAGTTGGATTTTAAAATATGAAGGTTATGGGTGACCTTGGCAATAGCAGCCTCTGTGGAATAGTCATGATCAAATCATTACTGGAGCAGGTAGAAGAAAGAATTGAAGAGAGAGAGAGAATAACTAGAGATAACTTCTTCAAGTTCTTTTTTTATTGTTTGTTTTCTGTTTTTTGTTGCACTTTTTTTTTTTTTTTTTTTAGGAAATGCAGAAGGGAAATGAGAGAGTAATTAGAAAGGAATAAGGAACAAGGTTAGATGATATTTTGTTAGATTACATTTTATATGGGTTTTGCCATTTATTATTATTTAAGATAAGACATTATTAAAATTTGTTTATCTGCAGATGGGAAAGGTTCAACAGAGAGGGAGAAATTGATGACAACAAGAGTAGAGAGGCTATTTCAGAAAAAAATGTATTAGTTTCTGGTTTATCAATTCTTTGTCATGTGATGGTTGTAGAAAGTTCTTAACTCTGTATACTATGAGGGGAAATTGGTAGGAATTGCTGAGACAGTCACTAGAGAAAAGGGAACCAATATATCCCCTTCTTGAATTAAATGGAGAGTGCTAAGGACAGCAAACTGACTCTTCTAAGACCATCACTTGCTACCACCTTACAGTCACTCTCTCTTGAATCATAATGATATTTTTTTTTATTATTTCTCTGTAGAGTCAAAGCATGAAATATAAGCTGACAAACAGGGTGACTGTTGATTATACTGGCCTGGGACACTTGGTGACAAGTCAGTCCATTAAGGATAAACTGGAATGCAAATTTGTAAATTTAAAGAATGAGGAGGATTTGCTCTGAAAATTAAGGTTACATCCCTCGTACAGAGGAAAATGTTTTGGAATAAAAAAAGCAAAAAAAGCAATATTTATTTTTTCCATTCATAAAATAATGATGAAATATGTTGTTTGTGTCTTTAATGATTTTTCAGTAAAAACAAACAAGGTTCTTATCCATAATTTTTATTGTGAGTTTATAAGTTTATAAATTTATAGAAGTAAAATGAAATGGATTAAATTCTTGACAATATAAATATTGACTTCCTGGAAGTAATTATTTGAGAAAGACATTAATAAACTTCAGGTAATAAACAGTTATTCTAGACATCCAGAATTGTAAATATATATTCAATTATAATAACAAATACCTCCTCATCTAAAAACACAGTAAAGATTCACTGCTTTTGGTCTTTATTTTTATAAAATTTTGTTTCTTCTGTTCTCTTAGTTTAGGCCCCTTTTTCCTTAAGTCTCACATTATAGCCATTGTGACACCTAGTGAGTTGCTAATACAATCTATAGGCCTCTATTCACAAGACTGTGGATGGTGTAGAAAAGTTAGATATTCCTTCTATAAATATTTGAATAATGGCAAGGTTGATTTCCTAGTTTGTTAGCATGGTATAATTTATATGATAGGTGTTTGAGCCTCTCTATGTTTGCTGATGACTCCAAGTTTCATGCTCTTAGATCAGTGTCTACAATACCTGGGCACTTTGGTGAAAGACCATAGTGGTAGCAAATAATGAGTAAGCAAAATTTTCTCCACTTCTTTTTTCCTTTTGCTTAATTCTAAACAGAGAGCTGCCAGTATGGTCATATGGCTAAGGAAAATTACTGGAGAGATGGAAGACAAGAATTACTATTGCACATTGGACAGAAGAAGCCCTTTGTTTTCTCCATCAATGCAATATGAACTTATGAACATTTTTTTGCCACTAACACAAATTTTAGTACCAGTTTTTCCTCTGGATTATTGAAGGACAGAAGCAGACAGAGAAAAGAAAAGAAAAAATTAAAGGGGAGGGAGAAGAGAAGAGAAAGGAAAAGGAAAGAAGAGATATAAAGCAAGCACTATAGGACCAGAGCAGTTCTTGTTTGCAAAAAAAGTCCAGACAATCTTTTAGGGGTTAGTAAACTAAAACTTCAGCATCATACTGATGAGCTTTCAGCATCTGATTAGACAGATGGTCTGTATAAAGACTCCATTAGGCCTGAATCAATTCAACCTTACCACTCTCAGCATGTATATATGTGTGTTTGTCACTCAGTCATGTTTGACTCTTTGCAACCCCGTGGACTGTAGCCTACCAGGCTCCTCTGTCCATGGGGATTTTCCAGGCAAGTATAATAGAGTGGGTTGCTGTTGGGAGCCAGCGTGAGGAACTCCGCCCATGGTAAAGGCCAAGAGGAAGGAAGCTTGGCATACGCAAAGGCACGATCAAGCCTCAGGAAACCCCCTGTTCCCGAGCATCTACCCCCAAAACCAGAGTACTTTACGGGGAGCTGTCCCCCATAACCATTTCTCTCAGAGAAGGAGTTAACTTGCAGCTCCAGTCAATAAAAATTCCTGGGCATGATAAGAGTGTTTCAGCTTACGAACTCTGAAGTTTCTCTGGCCTGCCTGATCAGGCTCGTCCGGCCGCATGTGATTGTTTACAGCCTCCCAACTGTGAGAGGTGCGGGATGTTTTAAAACTTTCTAAATACAGATTCTTTTTAGAAGTTAGAAGATTATTAGTATAGCATTAGTAGGAATTATATTGGTGAAGGGTTTTTTCATTTGTCCTACCAATAATTACTGCTAATTCCCTGCCCTGGGTGTGACAAGGATGTCTCAGGTCAAACCTCTCTGCTGACAGACTAGCTTGTGTGACAGCCTCTCAGCCATAAACAGAACAGAGAGTTTGGAGTATTAGCATAGGGCTTTTCTCATTGATGAGTCAATGATTGCCATCAGGCCTCCATATCCTTAGGCACCTGGGAATATATTAATCAATGTATTTGGAATATAGAAAAGGAAATATAGTAGTTTTTTGATGTTAGCAATACTAGACTTTTTGAGTTAATGAATTTTCTCTTGTTATAGATCACTGTACTTTGTTATAAATCACTATAAATCACTGTGTCCTTGCTATGCAAAAATGTAACTTTATCACTATAGATCTTAAGGGGAACTTTGGTGAAGGGTTTACATTTGTTGAGCCAATATTTGCTGCTAAATCTCCATATTCCTGTCCTTATAATGAATATAACTAGCGTATAGGAGAAATAAGTATTAACCTTTAAGATTAATCATGTTAAACCTTAGGTTAAGTAAATTCCTTTCTTGATTGTAACTCACTACACCCTCACCCTATAGGAATGCAACTTTATTTGGAGGGTGGTGCCTGATTTAAGAAAAAATCACCCCTGGAAAAATAAGTTTTCTGGTTAACTGACCAGTATCAGAAAGGGCCATAAAATGTCAGCAAACCTCATGGCTAAAAGATGATGAAACTCATAAGACCTTTGTATAATTTTATATGAAGCACATGATTGTGACAAGGGTCAGGTCTGCTGACCCCCGCATGACTCTGTAGTCATCCCTATGTATAACAAAAAGGTGTATAAACAAACCTGAAAAATAAAGAAATCAGATCAGTTTCTGGAAAGACTGATTCCCCCGTGTCATTTCTTTCTCGCTCCCCGTTTTCCTGGCTGAATTCCCATCTGAAATGTGGGTACTTACCAAGCCTGCTAATTCTGCCTGGGCTTCTGAGATCAGACTGGGGAGGCCTCAGTGCCTCCTCTCCTTTGGGAGAATGGGAAGACGCCTGTGGCCTACGTAGATGGTGATTGGTATTCCATGTAAACCAGTTGTTCAGCCTCTTTTCTCCACTAATTCTCCTACTACACTATCTGTTTCTAATCTCCCTCTATATCTGTAATTAAATAAGTTTTTTTCCAGGACGCTGACTCTGTCCTCACCTTCGAATCACCCTGGATCCACCGGGGCTGGACCCCGGCAGGTTGCCATGCCCCCTCCAGGGGATCTTCCAAACCCAGCGATCAAACCCAGTTTCTCCTGCATTGCAGGTACATTCTTTACCATCTGAGCCACCGTTATAAACTTGACCAAATCATCTTAAACCTTTGAGATTTTTGGTTTATTTTCTTTAAAAGCTTTCTGGAACACGTTGTATGCTTTTCTTAAAAAAGTTGTTTTGAGGATCAAATCAGTGGTATAAGGGATGCCACAGAAACATACTGCATTTTCTGAAAATATGGTAGAATATACTTATATTTTCTGGGTGGCTTCCCAGTGGTGAAGTTGGAAAGATCGGCCTGTCGATGCAGGAGATAAAGGAGAAAGAAGACATGGGTTTGATCTCTGGGTCAGGAAGATCCCCTGGAGTAGGAAATGGCAACCCACTCCAGTATTCTTGCCTGAAAAATACCATGGACAGAGGAGCCTGGTGGACTACAGTCCATGGGGTTACAAAGAGTTGGACACAACTGAGCATGCTACACATGCACTGCTCAATCCATATAAAATGCTAGTGATGTATGTTTTCATTTATTCCTCATATGGACATTCCTTTTGCCACTCATTTTCACTATTCTGGCTGCAGAGTTAAGCTCCAGAATTCAAATGGTAAAGAATCTCCTCCCTAGGATTTCAAATAAACATTTGATTAAAAAAAAAAAAAAAAAAAAACTCATCCTTGATGGTCAACTGAAGGGTGAATCATATCCTCATAGGCAGTAAAAAAGGATCATTTGTTGTCTAAGGGTTGTAATGGTAGCTCAGCCATTCTTCCATTATTCACCATTTATTTATGCAGCATCAGTTCTGTGTTAGGTATTATTCTAAGTGCCAAGACTTATAGATCTAACAAAAAAGACAAATACCTCTTTTAAGGTTCTTATTAATATATTCCAGTGTGAGAGATAATAAATAAGACAGGTAAGGAAAGTAGGTAGATGACAATAATTGCTGAGAGAGAAAAAAAAACAAGAAAGGAAGTTAAGTGTGTAGGGGGGATGGTTGAATTTAGATAAGGGGACCAGGACAGCCCTTACTGAGACACGTATTTGAATAACTGCCTAAAAGCATGATGAAAGCAAAGAGTCATATGGATACCAAAGAAAAGAACATTTCAGGAAAATTATATGGCACTCAGGGCAAGTATCATTGATTTTTAACTCCCAGATTCCAGGACAGTTCCTGCATAGGTGATTCACTAATAAGTATGTTCTGAATGAAGAATGACTCTCCACACAAAGGAAATAAATCTTTTAAACCTTTTAAATTAGTTTTCAATCACTTTTTTTTTATTTTAGCAGATAAATACCCTCCTTAGAATGAAAATTTCTGGTGGAAATTATACTAAAGGAGAAAAGATAGGCATTTGAAAACCAGGAAGATAAGCTAAAAAAAAGTTGTGGTAGGTTGCACACAGAAAAATATAATCCACAGCTTGCCTGGAGGATAAATTCAAAACCTTATCTTTATGTCCTGATGAACAGATCTTATTTCATATATCTCTGCTTTCTAGTCATTTCATCAAGGCAAATAGGATTTTCTGTTGGATTGTTACATCTTTTTCTTTTTTTTCCTAGAAAGAGTTTTGTGTTCAGTCACTCAGTCATGTCCGACTCTTTGAGACACCATGGACTGTAGACCTCCAGGTTTCTCTGTCCAAGGGATTTCCCAGGCAAGAATACTGAAAGTGGATTGTGATTTCTTTCTCCAGGGCATTTTCCTGACCCAGGAATCAAACTGCATTGGCAGGTGGATTCTTTACCCCTGTGCCACTTGGGAAGCCTTCATCCAGAGACACAGTCTAGGCAATGCTGCTTCATTGTGGATCAGGCAAAGATCAGCACGTTCACCTCTTCTCTTACCCTTTTTCACTCTGGCTCTCTCCTAGTTCCCCATTTATACAATGTACTTGTACAGTGCACTTCCTTCTCCAAAAGCCTTCTGTACTGAAATACATCCCTGAGTCCAGCAAGTAACCGCAAAAAATATCATTAATAATATGTAACCAACTATTACCCATTATCACAACAGCTTGAAGAATCTAAGCATAGGGAGTAACTTTCAAACCTTAACAGATAACTGCTTAGTCCACTTCAAGTACAAACAGAATCTTACAACCCTTATACTTGCATAAAACTTCACAATTAATCAAAAACCTTTGCCTATGTTGTTTTATTTGACTTGTACCACCTGTGATAGAATTTGAGTCCCTTCAGGGAAAATGAAATTAATTACTGATCTTTACACATCCAGTGTTGAGTCCAGTAACAGGGACCTAAGTAGAGACTGGTAAACAGTTCCTGAATGGACCTGATTCTCATACAGTTTAAGAAACTGAAGCACACAAAGCTAAGTAATCTGTCAGTCTTTAAGACTGTCAAGAGACAGGCTAAAGCCTGTACTTGAAGTTCTTGAATACAAAAGCAGTGCTCCTTTGTAGCTTATTAGAATGAAACCTGTCATCAGGGAATTAAGTTCCCAAATAGTTTTTAAGTGAAACATTCCAGTGAAATGGGGATCTTTTATAATCTTCAAGCAGTACAATCAGAGGAAAAAAAGTTGACAAAATTTTAGGGGTAAAATATATTAATGCTATTTCAATGAGAGACATCATATGGCAGGGTAAGCTTTCATGGTAATCAAAACTCAGCCAAAAGTAATTCCACTGTTTTCAAAATCCCTGTGGACATTCTAATGAGAGTTTATCATACTTTTAATGTTTCAATGCTCACATAAGTCTTTGAGGAAATGACCTCATTCTTAATATCTTTGAGAAAATCTATACATAAACACATTCTACTGAAATATTTTTAATATGAGCATCGAACTGTTCTTTCCCTAATCTTGCATTAATGAGTGAGTGCAGTATGTTGTCTTCAGTTTATCCATTTCACTGATATTATCCTGGAATGTATATTACTCTGGGTTTTTATGATGTTTATATCCTAGCTTTATTTCTGACTAGCTTTGTGAACTGGATAAGTCATTTTTGGTATTATCAATTACCTTGATGGAAAAATTGGAAGAGGCACACATATCCTGAAAAGATATAAACATAAGTCAGAATATATTTTATGAAATTTGAATATCAAAAAGAGGCTTTTGTGCTAATCTCTGGTGAAAACATATTTGTATTAACTGTAGAAATCCATACTGCTTAACATAGTCAGGTCTGAAACAAGTTTGCTCTTTTTGTATAGAAACTTCAACTTTACTGGGGATTTTTCTGAGATATTTCAGGCACCTTTTTACCTATACTGCCACAAAGTCTGTTTGGGAACAAGTCAATGGAAATTGAAATTAAGATGACAAACACTATTCATGTTGGTACTCACAAGACATCTCATTATCATGGGCTTGACCCTTTAGCTCACTAATAAATAATGGTGATGACTGTACTTACAATAATAGTTTTAACAAAAAGCTTTATAACAAACATTTTTCTATTTAATGCAGAAAAACTGGAAATTCAGTTTCACTATTTCATGCAGTTATCCAGACTATAGATGCAGATATCCACAACATCATTGATTCACCTTAACATGGCTAGAACCTCAAAAATCAGCTATTTGAGTGAGACAGGGTCCAGAGAATCTGGCTAAGAATGTATACACTTAAAAATAAGAGATAAGTTTATATATTATGAGGTCACTTACACACAACATCAATAACCAAAGTCAGGATACTACACTAAAGTCTAAATGTGGGCAAATTTATCTACTTCTGTGTTGCAGTAGAAGTCAATTATTATTGGAACTGATGTATTCTTTTGGATTCAGTGGAAAAGGCTTTAGTGCCTAGAAAAAGATATGAATACTGTCTACTCATTGATTGATTGATAGCTTGCCATCAATCAATCAATCAATGACTACACTCCTTCCAAGTGAAAAACAGACAGTGTTTTTTGAATGAGCACATAACAGTAATCACATTTGTACTTAATCAAGAGGTTCAGGATTTAAAGGCAACTGAGTGCCAATCAAAATAGTGGCATCTATTGGGAACAGTATAGTCCAGTCCAAGCAACTCCATTGCATGATAGGGGTGGCACTCCCAAGGAGAGAAAAATAGTTGCATCCATGAAAGGGTCAGTGTCCATTTCAGGCAACAGAAACTAGCAAAGTGGCAGCAGATATTAAGTGTTAGGTGGTATTGGCAGAATTGTCTGTGTGCACATGTGAGATAATTTCAAAGCATATTTGAAATAACATTCTATGCAATTTTTGATTCCCCAATGTTCATCCACTTATTGTTAGAATATTCTACAATTATGCTTTTGCTTAATTTCCTAATAAATCCATGACATTAATTTACCCAATAGATATTTGTTTATCAACTTCAATTTCCTGTCCCAGCAGGCATTGACTTTGGTTCAGTTCAGTTCAGCTCAGTTCAGTCACTCAGTCATGTCCGACTTTTTGCAGCTCCACAGTCTGCAGCACACCATTCTCCCTGTCCATCACAAATTCCCGGAGTTTACTCAAACTCATGTCCATTGAGTGAATGACGCCATCCAACCATCACATCCTCGGTAGTCCCCTTCTCTTTCTCCCCTCAATTTTCCCAGTATCAGGGTCTTTTCAAATGAGACAGCTCTTCACATCAGGTGGCCAAAGTATTGGAGTTGCTGCTTCAACATCATTCCTTCCAATGAACACCCAGGACTGGCTGGATCTACTTGCAATCCAAGGGACTCTCAAGAGACTTCTAAACACCACAGTTCAAAAGCATCAATTCTTTGGTGCTCAGCTTTCTTCACAATCCAACTCTCACATCCATACATGACTACTGGAAAATCCATAGCCTTGACTACACAGACCTTTGTTGGCAAAGTAATGTCTCTGCTTTTCAATATGCTATCTAGGTTGGTCATAACTTTCCTTCGGAGGAGTAAGTGTCTTTTAATTTCATGGCTGCAATAACCATCTGCAGTGATTTTGGAGCCCAAAATATAAAGTCAGCCACTGTTTCCACTGTTTAACCATCTATTTGCCATGAAGTGATGGGACTGGATGCCATGATCTTAGTTTTGTGAATGTTAAGCTTTAAGTGAACTTTTTAACTCTCCTCTTTCACTTTCATTAAAAGGCTCTTTAGTTCTTCTTCCCTTTCTGCCATATGGGTGGTGTCATCTGCATATCTGAGGTTATTGATATTTCTCCCAACAATATTGATTCCAGCTTGTGCTTCATCCAGCACTTTTGCAGCACTTTCACAGCATCATCTTTTATAATCTGAAATAGCTCAACTGGAATTCCATCACCTCTACTAGCTTTGTTCATAGTGATGCTTTCTAAGGGCCACTTGACTTCACATTCTAGGATGTCTGGCTCTAGGTGAGTGATCACACCATCATGACTATCTGGGTCAAATCTTTTTTATACAGTTCTTCTGTGTATTCTTGCCACCTCTTCTTAATATCTTCTCCATCTGTTAGGGCCATACCATTTATCTCCTTTATTGAGCCCTTCTTTGAATGAAATGTTCCCTTTGTATCTGTAATTTTCTTGTAGAGATCTCTAGTCTTTCCCATTCTATTATTTTCCTCTATTTCTTTGCCCTGATCACTGAGAAAGGCTTTTTTATCTCTTCTTGCTCTTATTTGGAACCCTGCATTCAAATGGGCATATCTATCCTTTTCTCCTTTCCTTCTCACTTCTCTTCTTTTCACAGGTATTTGTAAGGCCTTCTCAGACAGCCGTTTTGCCTTTTTCCATCTTTTTCTTGGAGATGATATTGATCCCTGTCTCCTGTACAATGTTATGAACCTCCATCCATAGTTCATCAGGCACTCTGTCAGATCTAGTCCCTTAAATCTATTTCTCACTTCCACTGTATAATCATAAGGGATTTGATTTAGGTCATACTTGAACGGTCTAGTGGTTTTCCCAACTTTCTTCAATTTAAGTCTGAATTTGGCAATAAGGAGCTTATGATTTAAGGCACAGTAAGCTCCCCATCTTGTTTTGGTTGACTGTATAGAGCTTCTCCATCTTTGGCTGCAAAGAATATAATCAATCTGATTCTGTTGTTGGCAATCTGGTGACGTCCATATGTAGAGTTCTCCTGTGTTATTGGAAGACAGTGTTTTCTATGACCAGTGCATGCTCTTGGCAAAACTCTATTAGCCTTTGGCCTGCTTCATTCTGTAGTCCAAGGCCAAATTTGCCTGTTACTCCAGGTGTTTCTTGACACTCTACTGTGCATTCCAGTCCCCTATAATGAAAAGGAAATCTTTTTTGGGTTAAGGTCTTGTAGGTCTTCATAGAACTGTTTAACTTCAGCTTCTTCACCACTACTGATAGGGGCATAGACTTGGATTACCATGATTTTGAATGGTTTGCCTGGAAATGAAGAGATCGTTCTGTCGTTTTTGAGATTGTATCAAGCATTGCATTTTGGACTCTTTTGTTGACTATGATGGCTACTCCATTTCTTCTAAGGGATTCCTGCCCTCAGTCATAGATATATTGTTCATCTGATTTAAATTCACCCATTCCAGTCCATTTTAGTTCGCTGATTCCTAGAATATCAACGTTTACCCTTGCCATCTCCTGTTGACTGCCTCCAATTTGCCTTGATTCATGAATCTAACATTCCAGGTTCCTATGCAAAATTGCTCTTTACAGCATCAGACCTTGCTTCTATCATCAGTCACATCCACAACTGGGTGTTGTTTTTGCTTTAGCTCTATCCTTTCATTCTTTCTGGAGTTATTTCTCCACTGATCTCCAGTAGCATATCGGGCACCTACTGACCTGGGGAGTTCATCTTTAAGTGTCCTATCGTTTTGCCTTTTCATACTGTTCATGGGGTTCTCAAGGCAAGAATACTGAAGTGTCTTGCCATTCCCTTTTCCAGTGGACCACGTTTTGTCAGAACTCTCCACAATGACCTGTCCATCTTGGTGGCCCTACACGGCATGGCTGTTTTATTGAGTTAGACAAGGCTGTGGTCCATGCGTCCAGATTGGCTAGTTTTCTGTGTTTTACCCTGTCTGCCCTCTGATGCCCTCTCTCAGTGCCTACTGTCTCACTGGGGTTTCTCTTACCTTAGACATGGGGTATCTCTTCATACTTGCTCCAGCAAAGTACAGCTGATGCTCCTCACCGTGGATGTGGGTTGTCTCCTCATGGCCACAGCTCCTGTCTTTGGACATGGGTTATCTCTTCTCTGCCACTTGCTACTCCAGTGCAATGAAGCCACTGCTCGCTGATCCAACTTTGGTACCAGTACCTATCTGAAACTCTTCTGAGGTTATCACCTTGAGGACATTGTATCCTTTGCATGTCTCACTGTCTTTCAGGAACATGTTGCTCCAACCCTTCTCAGGCCACTCTCAACTGCTGGAGTTGCATGTGATCTACATCTAAACCTTCCAAAATTATGGCAGATTTCTAACACATATGACAAGATTTTTTTCCAGCATTTTCATTTCTCTAATCTTTCATAGCACTTTTTTTTGCTCAATACAGGGAAATATACATATCTAATTAAAAGTGAAAGTAATAAAACAATATATTTAATTATGAGACTCATAAAAATGCCAATGAGCAATTTATCTTCACAGATAAGTGATTTCTACAGTAATGATCAATAAGTGAACTTGTGTATACTATTAAAATATTGCATGTTACAATTACCTTAATAAATTAAGAACTTTTTGTGTGTGGTGTTGAGAATGTCACTGTTCAGAAACATCAATTTCATATTCATTATACAGTTCTAAATGTTGCAAACATTTAATCACCTTATCAGTAAATATTTATTGAGGTTAACTATATACCAGCATAAAATCAAGTGTTTAACACACGAAGACTGCTGTCACTAAGAAGCTAACAATCTAGTATGTGAAAAACACAAGTAAATACATAATTGTTATAAAGGAATATGATATGCAAAGTATTACGGATGCAGAGCCTAATGGGAAGATAAATAACTGTTTATTGAACACTGTTGTTCAGTTGCTAACTCATGTCTAATTCTTCAAAATCTCATGGATTGTAGCACGCCATTCTTTCCTGTTCACTATCTCTTGGCATTTCCTCAAATTAATGTCCATTGAGTTAGAGATGCTATCTAAACATCTCATCCTCTGCTGCCCCCTTCTCCTTTTGCCTTCAATCTTTCCTAGCATCAGAGTCTTTTCCAGTGAGTCGGCTCTTCTCATCAGGTGGCCAAAGTATTAAAGCTTTAGTTTCAGCAATAGTCCTTCCAATGAATATTCAGGGTTGATTTCCTTTAAGATTGACTGGTTTGGTCTCCCAAAGGACTCTCAAGAGTCTTCTCCAGCACCACAATTCAAAACCATAAGTTCTTCAGTGCTCAGCCTCCTTTATGGTCCAAATTTCATTTCTGTCCATGACTACTGGAAAAACCACAGCTTTGACTGTATGGACCTTTGCCAGCATAGTAATGTCTCTGCTTTCTCGTATGCTAAGTTAGTCATAGCTGAATATATATACCAAGTGAAGAGCACAATGTTAGATGGAGTTACTGAATATCACTATGTCACTATTTCTTTGATTTTAATGAATGTGCATAAAAATATCTGAAAATTATGTCAAAATGCACACTCTGATTCAATAGGTTTAAGGAGAGGTCTGAACTGTTGCATTTTAAAAAGTTTCCAGATAATGCCAATGCTGCTGTTTCTTGGACAATAAAAATCAAAATTTTGCAAACATACCATTTTATACAGTAAGGCAGAATGAGTCTCAGACAGATAAAATGATTTGTTAAAAAAAATTACATAAACTAAACTTATGCAGATTTGAATTTTTTCAAGTTTCAAACTTATTGAAAGTTTATTCAAAAACTTTATTTACTATGGAATGGTAAACTTTACTATTACTATGGAATGTTAAACATTATTTACTATGGTTTATTCACTATGGAATACATAGAGTCTTGAGTAGTTGGGAGAAAGAGTGAAGTGACAAGAACTTTTCAAATAAAATAGGACTCAAATTCCTAAAGGCTGAGGGGATTACTAGGCAGTAATAAACCTTTCCAGGCAGCATATAAAAAAATAGTAGGTAATTTGGAATCTGATGTGGCCAACAACACCTTTTAGAACTAACAGCCAAAAAAAAAATGTCCTTTTATTACAGGGGACTGGAATGCAACAGTAGGAAGCAAGAAACACGTGGAGTAACAGGCAAACTTGGCCTTGGACTACAGAATGAAGCAGGCCAAAGGCTAATAGAGTTTTGCCAAGAGCATGCACTGGTCATAGAAAACCCTCTCTTATAACAACATAAGATAAGACTCTACACATAGACATCACCAGATGGTCAACACCAAAATCAGATTGATTATATTCTTTGCAGCCAAAGATGGAGAAGCTCTATAAAGTCAGCAAAAACAAGATGGGGAGCTGACTGTAGCTCAGATCATGAACTCCCTATTGTGAAATTCAGACTGAAATTGAAGAAAGTAGGGAAAACCACTAGACCATTCAGGCATGACCTAAATCAAATCCCTTATGAGTATACAGTGGAAGTGAGAAATAGATTTAAAGGAATAGATATGATAGACAGAATGTCTGATGAATGATGGATGGAGGTTCGAGACATTGTACAGGAGACATGGATCAAGATCATCACCAAGAAAAAGAAATGCAAAGAAGCAAAATGGTTGTCTGAAGAGGCCTTACAAATACCTGTGAAAAGAAGAGAAGTGAAAAGGAAAGGAGAAAAGGAAAGATATACCCATTTGAATGCAGGGTTCCAAAGAAGAGCAAGGAGAAATAAGAAAACCTTCCTCAGCCATCAGTGCAAAGAAATAGAGGAAAACAATAGAATGGGAAAGACTATAGATCTCTTCAAGAAAATTAAAGATACCAAGGGAACATTTCATGTAAAAATAGGCTCAATAAAGGACAGAAAGGGTATGGACCTAACAGAAGCAGAAGATATTAAGAAGAGGTGGCAAGAATACACAGAAGAACTGTACAAAAAATATCTTCATGATCTAGATGATCATGATGGTGATCACTCACCTAGAGCCAGACATCCTAGAATGTGAAGTCAAGTGGGTCTTAGGTAGCATCACTATGAACAAAGCTAGTGGAAGTGATGGAATTCCAGTTGAGCTATTTCAAATCCTAAAACATGATGCTGTTAAAGTGCTGCACTCAATATGTCAGCAAATTTGAATACTCGGCAGTGGCCACAGGACTGGAAAAGGTCAGTTTTCATTCCAATCCCAAAGAAAGGCAATGCCAAAGAATGCTCAAACTACCTCACAGTTGCACTCATCTCACACACTAGTAAAGTAATGCTCAAAATTCTCCAAGCCAGGCCTCAGCAATACATGAACCATGAACTTCCAGATGTTCAACCTGGCTTTTGAAAAGGCAGAGGAACCAGAGATCAAATTGCAAACATCCGCTAAATCATGGAAAAAGCAAGAGAATTCCAGAAAAGCATCTATTTCTGCTTTATTGACTATGCCAAAGCCTTTCACTGTGTGGATCATAATAAATTGTGGAAAATTCTAAAAAAGATGGAAATACCAGACCACCTGACCTGCCTCTTGAGAAATCTGTATGCAGGTCAGGAAGCAACAGTTAGAACTGGACATGGAACAACAGCCTGGTTCCAGATAGAAAACGTACATCAAAGCTGTATATTGTCACCCAGCTTATTTAAATTATATGCAGAGTACCTCATGAGAAATGCTGGGCTGGAGGAAGCACAAGCTGGAATCAAGATTGCTGGGAGAAATATCAATAACCTCAGATATGCAGATGATACCACCCACATGGCAGAAGGTGAAAAGGAACTAAAGAGCCTCTAGATGAAAATGAAAGAGGAGAGTGAAAAAGTTGGCTTAAAGCTCAACATTCAGAAAACTAAGATCATGGCATCTGGTCCCTTTATTGCATGGCAAATAGATGGGGAAACAATGGAAAGAGTGGCTGACTTTAGTTTGTTTTGGGGGGAGGGGCTCCAAAATCACTGCAGATGGTGGTTGCAGCCATGAAATTAAAAGATGCTTACTCCTTGGAAGGAAAGTTATGACCCACCTAGACAGTATATTAAAAAGCAGAGACATAACTTTTTAAACAAAGGTCCGTATAGTCAAGGCTATGGTTTTTCCAGTAATCATGTATGGATGTGAGAGTTGGACTGTGAAGAAAGCTGAGCATAGAAGAATTGATGCTTTTGAACTGTGTTGTTGGAGAAGACTCTTGAGAGTCCCTTGGACTGCAAGGAGATTAAACCAGTCAATCCTAAAGGAGATCAGTCCTGGGTGTTCATTGGAAGGACTGAGGTTAAAGCTGAAGCTCCAATACTTTGGCCACCTCATGCGAAGTGCTGACTCATTTGAAAAGACCCTGATGCTGGGAAAGATTGAGAGCGGGAGAAGGGTACAATGAAGGATGAGATGGTTGGATGGCATCTCCAACTCAGTGGACATGAGTTTGGGTGAACTCCGCGAGTTAATGGACAGGGAAGCCTGGCATGCCGTGGTTCATGAGGTCGCTAATAGTTGGTCACGACTGAGCGACTGAACTGTACTATGCTGCAGTGTTGTCTAAAGAGTAGAAGTGGATACAGGCAGAGATTAAGCTAGAGAGCTTGGTAACAAAATTGGAAGGAATATTTAAGAATATCAAGCCATTTAGTTTTTTTTAATAGGTAATTGAAAGCCATTGAGTAATTTCTTTGAAAAATAACCTGATGAACTAATTTCTCTAGGAATTTCAATCTGGATGATTCAGAAAGGAATGGATATTGATGACTAAAGATCTTAAAAATTATTTCATTATTCTATGATAACAGAAGCAGAGATATTTTGAAAAATGAAACAATTTTCAGAAATACTAACATTGTTCTATTGCCAAGATGGAGGAATAAGAGGAAGTAGAACAGGACTGAAAAAATAATGGACAAGTTGTAGGCCAGCAAGCCTTTATGGTAGCCTCTGTAGATGAAGCATGTAAGTTAAATGTTGGTTGGAATTGCTATGCAAATATCCATAATCAGCTTGGCATCACCCCAGCAGAACATTATACTGGTTGGTTATTAGAACACACACATCACTTGTTTGCTGAGTAGCAGCTGCAAGATCTTGTATTAAATCCTGCTTAAAAAGCACAACCACTTCCTCTGAGGCCTTGTAATTTCATTTAGACAGAAAATTCATTGCATCAGCCAACTACTGAAATAAAAACTACTGCAACAAATTTCTAGAGAAGAGAGATAAAACAGTCCAGCTTCTGGATGTGTTCAGTAGAAAGTACTAGAAAGCAGGAGTTCTAGTCTGTTCTCTAAAATTTTAAAAAACAATACACTCTAAAAATGAGAGACAAGCACAGAGAGTAGTCTAATGTATCAAAACTGAGTATCCCTACTTTTTTATTTTTACAATTTTTAATGTAATTTTTAAACATTTTTTTTTACATTTTTAAAAATTTATTTATTTTTTTAAATGAAGGATAATTGCTTTACAGACGTCTGTTGTTTCCTGTCAAACATCAATATGAATCAACTATTTGTACACATGTATCCCCTCCCTTTTGAGTCTCCTTCCCTTCTCCCTCCCCATGTCATCCCACTAGATTGGTACAGAGACACTGTTTGAGTTTCTTGAGCCATATAGCAAATTCCCTTTGGCTATCTATTCTACATATGGTAATGTAAGTCTCCATGTTCCTCTTTCCATATGTCTCACCCTCTCCTCATGTCTCCAAGTCTATTCTCTATGTCTGTTTCTCCATTTTTGCCCTGTAAATACATTATTGAGTACAATTTTCTAAATTCTGTTTATATGTGTTAGAATATGATATTTATCTTTCTCTTTCTGACTTACTTCACTCTTTATAATAGGCTCTAGATTTATCCACATCATTAGAACTGACTCAGACATTCCTTTTTATGGCTGAGTAATATTCCATTGTGTATCTGTACCATAACTTCTTTATCCATTCATATGTCAATGGACATCCAGGTTGTTTCCATGTTCTAGCTATTTTAAATACTGCTACAATGAACAATGGGATACATGTGTCTTTTCAATTTTGGTTTCCTCAAGGTATATGCCTAGGAATGGGATTGCAGTATCGTATGGTGGTTTTATTCTGAGTTTTTTAAGGAATCTCCATACCGTCTTCCATAGTGTTTGTATCAGTTTACATTTCCACCAACAGTGCAAGAGTGTTTCCTTGTCTCCACACGCTCTCTGGCATTTATTGTTTGTAGAATATTTGATGATGCCCATTCTAACCAGTGTGAGGTGATATCTCATTGTAGTTTTGATTTGCATTTCTCTAATAATGAGTGATGTTGAGCATTTTTCATGTGTTTGTTAGCCATCTGTATGTCTTCATTGAAGAAATGTCTGTTTAGGTTTTTCCCCACTTTCTGATTAGGTTGTTTGTTTTTCTGGTATTGAGTTGTATGAGCTGCTTATATATCTTAGAAATTAATCCTTTGTCAGTTGTTCCATTTGCTATCACTTCTCCCATTCTGAGGGTTGTTTTTTCACCTTGCTTATAGTTCCCTTTGCTGTGCAAAAGTCTTTAAGTTTAATCAGGTCCTGATTATTTACTTTTGTTTATATTTGTGTTACCCTAGGTGGGTCACAGAGGATCTTGCTTTGATTTATGTCATCACATATTCTGCCTATGTTTTCTTCTAAGAGTTTTATAGATTCTGGTCTTAAATTTAGGTCTTTAATCCATTTTCAGTTTATCTTTGTGTATGGTGTTAGGAAGTGTTCTAATTTCATTCTTTTACATGTAGGTGTCCAGTTTTCCCACTTACCTTGGCAGCTCAACTGGTAAAGAATCTACCTGCAATGTGGGAGACCTGGGTTGGGAAGATCCCCTGGAGAAGGGAAAGGCTACCCACTACAGTATTCTGGCCTGGAGAATTTCATGAACTGCTATGAAAAGAAGAGAAGCGAAAGGCAAAGGAGAAAAGGAAAGATACAAGCATCTGAACGCAGAGTTCCAAAGAATAGGAAGGAGAGATAAGAAAGCCTTTCTCAGTGATCAGTGCAAAGAAATAGAGGAAAACCATAGAATGGGAAAGACTAGAGATCTCTTCAAGAAAATTAGAGATACCAAGGGAACATTTCATGCAAAGATGGGCTCCATAAAGGACAGAAATGGTATGGACCTAGAGAAGCAGAAAATATTAAGAAGAGGAGGCAAGAATACACAGAAGAACTGTACAAAAAAGATCTTCATGACTAGAGCCAAATATTCTGGAATGTGAAGTAAAGTGGGCCTTATAAAGCATCACTATGAACAAAACTAGTAGAAGTGATGGAATTCCAGTTGAGCTATTTCCTGAAAGATGATGCTCTGAAAGTGCTGCACTCAATATGCCAGCAAATTTGGAAAACTCAGCAATGGCCACAGGACTGGAAAAGGTCAGTTTTCATTCCAATCCCAAAGAAAGGCAATGCCAAAGAATGCTGAAACTACCACACAATTGCACTCATCTCACACACTAGTAAAGTAATGCTCAAAATTCTCCAAGCCAGGCTTTAGCAATACATGAACCATGAAATTTCAGATGTTCAAGCTGGCTTTAGAAAAGGCAGAAGAACCAGAGATCAAATTGCCAACATCCGCTAGATCATGGAAAAAGCAAGAGAGTTCCAGAAAAACATCTATTTCTGCTTTATTGATTATGCCAAAGCCTTTCACTGTGTGGATCACAATAAATTGTGGAAAATTCTGAAAGAGAAGAAAATACCAGACCACCTGACCTGCCTCTTGAGAAACCTATATGCAGGTCAGGAAGCAACAGTTAGTAGTGGACATGGAACAACAGACTGGTTCCAAATAGGAAAAGGAGTACGTCAAGGCTGTATATTGTCACCCTGCTTATTTAATTTCTATGCAGAGTACATCATGAGAAACGCTGGGCTGGAAGAAGCACAAGCTGGAATCAAGATTGCCAGGAGAAATATCAATAACCTCCTATACGCAGATGACACCACCCACATGGCAGAAAGTGAAGAGGAACCCAAAAGCCTCTTGATGAAAGTGAAAGAGGAGAGTGAAAAAGTTGGCTTAAACCTCAACATTCAGAAAACTATGATCATGGCATCCAGTCCCATTACTTCATGGCAAATAGATGGGGAAACAGTGGAAACAGTGTCAGACTTTATTTTTCTGGGCTCCAAAATCCTGCAGTTGGTGATTGCAGCCATGAAATTAAAGGACGCTTACTCCTTGGCAGGAAAGTTATGACCAACCTAGATAGCATATTCAAAAGCAAAGACATTACTTTGCCAGCAAAGTTCCGTCTAGTCAAGGCTATGGTTTTTTCCAGTGATCATGTATGGATGTGAGAGTTGGACTGTGAAGAAAGCTGAGCACTGAATAATGGATGCGTTTGAACTGTGGTGTTGGAGAAGACTCTTGAGAGTCCCATGGACTGCAGGGAGATCCAACCAGTCCAATCTAAAGGAGATCAGTTCTGCGTGTTCTTTCGAAGGAATGATGCTAAAGCTGAAGCTCAGTACTTTGGCCACCTCGTGCGAAGAGTTGACTCATTGGAAAAGACTCTGATGCTGGGAGGGGTTGGGGGCAGGAGGAAAAGGGGATGACAGAGGATGAGATGGCTGGATGGCATCACCGACTTGATGGGCATGGGTTTGGATGAACTCCAGGAGTTGTGATGGACAGGGAGGCCTGGCATGCTGTAGTTCAAGGAGTCTGACACAAGCGAGCAACTGAACTGAACTGTCCAGTTTTCCCAGTACTGTTTATGGAAGAGGCTATCTTTGCCCCATTGTATATTCTTGCCTCTTTTGTCAAAAATAAGGTACCCATAGGTGCATGGGTTTAATTCTGGGCTTTCTCTCTTGTTCTATTGGTCTATATTTCTGTTTTTGTGCCAGTGGCATACTCTTATTAGGACTGTAGCTTTGTAGTATTACCTCAAGTCAGAAAGGTTGATTCCTTCAGCTCCATTCTCCTTTCTCAAGACTTATTTGGCTATTTGGAGTCTTTTGAGTTACCATATGAATTGTGAAAATTTTTGTTCTATTTCTGTGAAAAATGTTATTGGTAATTTGTTAGGGATTCCATTGAATCTGTTGATGGCATTTGGTAGCATAGTCATTTTCACAATATTGATTCTTCCTACCCAGGAACATGCAATATCTCTCTATCTGTTTATGTCATCTTTGATTTCTTTCATTAGTGTCTTATAATTTTCTGTGAGCAGTTCTTTTGTCTCCTTAGTTAACTTTATTCCTAGGTATTTAATTATTTTTGTTGCAGTGGTTAATGGGATTGATTCCTTAGTTTCTCTTTCTCAGTTTTCATTGTCAGTATATAGAAATGCAAGTGATTTCTGTGTATTGATTTTTTATCCAGCAACTTTGCAAAATTCACTAATTAGCTCTAGTAATATTCTGATACTATCTTTAGGGTTTTCTATGCACAGTATCATGTCATCTGCAAACAATGAGTGCTTTACTTCTTCTTTTCCAATCTGGATTCCTTTCATTTCTTTTTCTTCTCTGATTGCTGTAGCTAGGACTTCCAGAACTATGTTCAATAATAGTGGTGAAAGTGGACACCCTTGTCTTGTTTCTGATCTTATAGGAAATGCTTTCAGTTTTTCACCATTGAGAATAATGTTTGCTGTAGGCTTATCCTATATGACCTTTACTATGTTGAGGTAGGTTTTCTATGCCCATTTTTTGAAGAGTTTTTATCATAACTGGGTGCTGAAATTTGTCAAAGGCTTTTTCTGCATCTATTGAGATTATCATATGATTTTTATCTTTCAATTTATTAATATGTTGTATCACATTGTTTGCTTGGCATATATTGAAGAATCCTTGCATTCCTGGAATAAACCCAACTTGATCATGGTGTATGAGCTTTTTGATGTGTTACTGAAATCTAAAATTTTGCTAAAATTTTTTGAGAATTTTTGCATCTATATTCATCAGTGATATTGGCCTGTAGTTTTCTTTGTGTTGTCTTTGCCTAGTTTTGCTATCAGGATGATAGTGGCCTCATAGAATGAGTTTGGAAGTGTTCCTTCCTCTGCAATTTTTTGAAAGAGTTTTAGAAGAATAGGCATTAGCTTTTCTCTAAATGTTTGACAAAATTTTATGTGAAGCCATCCAGTACTGGGCTTTTGTGTTGTATGAGATTTTTTATTACAGCTTCAATTTCAATGTTTGTAATTGGGTTATTTATAATTTCTATTTCTTCCTGGTTCAGTCTTGGAAGATTGAACTTTTCTAAGAAACTGTCCATTTATTCCAGGTTATCCATTTTATTGCCATATAGTTGTTCATAATAGTCTCTTATAATCCTTTGTATTTCTACTTTCCTTGTTGTTTCCTCTCCTTTTTCATTTCTAATTTTGTTGATTTGATCCATCTCTCTTTTTTTCTTGATGAGTCTGGCTAAAGGTTTGTCAATTTTGTTTATCTTCTCAAAAGACCAGCTTTTTGCTTCATTAATCTTTACTATTGTTTTTCTCAGTTCTTTTGGATTTATTTCCACTTGGACCTTTATGATTTATTTGCTTCTACTAATTTTGGGGTTTTTTTGTTCTTCTTTATCCAGTTGTTTTAGATGTATAGTTAAATTGTCTATTTGAGGTTTTTCTTGTTTCTCGAAGTAGGATTGTATTGCTATAAACTTCCCTGTTAGAACTGCTTTCGCTGCATCCCATAGGTTTCGTGTTGTCGTGTTTTCATTGTCATTTGTTTCTGGATTTTTTTTTTTTTCCCTTTTGATTTCTTCAGTAGCCTGTTGTTTATTTAGAAATGTATTATTTAATTTCCATGTGTTTGTGTTTCTTACAGGTTTTTTCTTGTAATTGATATCTAGTCTCATAGCTTTGTGATTGAAGATGCTTGGTATTATTTCAATTGTCTTAAATTTATGAGGTTTGATTTGTGACCCAAGATGTGGTCTATCCTGGAGAATGTTCCATGTGCACTTGAGAACAAGGTTTTATGTATTTGGATGGAATGTCCTGAAGATATCAATGAGATCCATCTCATCTAATGTATCATTTAAGACTTGTGTTTCCTTATTAATTTTCTGTTTTGATGATCTGTCAATTGGTGTGAGTGGGATGTTAAAGTCTCCTACTATTATCGTGTTACTATCAATTTCTCCTTTTATGTCTGTTAGTGTTTATCTCATGTATTGAGGTGCTCCTATGTTGTGTGCATAGATATTTACAATTTTTATGTCTTCCTCTTGGATTGATCCCTTGATCATTATGTAGTGTCCTTCCTTATCTCTTGCAATCTTCTTTAAGGTCTATTTTGTCTGATACGAGGATTGCTACTCCAGCTTTCCTTTGCTTCCCATTTGCATGGAATATATTTTTCCATCCTCTCACTTTCAGTCTATATGTGTCTCTAGGTCTGAAGTGGGCTTCTTGTAGACAGCATATATATGGGTCTTGTTTTTCTATCCATTCACCCAGTCTGTGTCTTTTAGTTGGAGTATTTAATCCATTTACACTTAAAGTAATTATTGATATATATGTTCCTATTGTCATTTTCTTAATTGTTTGGGGTTGATTTTATGGCTTTATTATTTTTTTTTTCTTCTCTTGTATTTCTTAACTATATAAGTCCCTTTAACAATTGTTGTAAAGCTGGTTTGGTGGCACTGAATTCTATCCACTTTTGCTTGCCTGATAAGCTTTTGATTTCTCCATCAATTTTGAATGAGATCCTTGCCAGGTACAGTATCTAGGTTGTAGCTTTTTCCCTTTCAGTACTTTAAATATATACTGCCATTTCCACCTGGGCTGCAGTTTCTGCTGAAAGATCAGCTGTTAAATGTATGGGGTTTCCATTGTATGTTACTTGTTGCTTTTCCCTTGCTACTTTTATATTCTTTCTTTGTGTTTAGTCTTTGTTAGCTTGATTAGTATGTGTCTTGGCATGTTTCTCCTTGGGTTTATCATGTATGGGACTTCGTGACTCTTGAACTGGATTGATTATTTCTTTTTCCACGTTGGGGAAATTTTCAATTATAATCTCTCCAAAAAGTTTATCATACCTTTTCTTTTTCTCTTCTTCTGGGATCCTTATTCAAATGTTAGTGTATATGATATTGTCACAGAAGTCTCTGAAACTATCCTCAGTTCGTTTCATTCTTTTTACTTCTTTTCTTCAGACCTCATTTCCAGCATTTTCTCTCAGCTCACTGACTCATTCTTCTGCTTCAGACATTCTTCTGTTGATTCCTTCTAGAGTATTTTTAATTTCAGTAATTTTGGTGTTTGTCTCTCCATGTTTATTCTTTAATTCTTCTAGGCCTTTGTTAATTGACTATTGCATTTTCTCCATTTTGTTTTCAAGGTTTTTGATCATCTTTACTATCATTATTTTGAATTCTTTTTAAGGTAGTTTGCTTATTTCCTCTTCACTTATTTGGACTTCTGTATTTCTAATTTGTTCCTTCATTTGTGTATTATTTCTCTGCTTTTTCATTATTGTTTTTTAATTTATTGTGTTTGAAGTCTCCTTTTTCCAGGCTTCAAGGTTGTATTCTTTCTTCCTTTTTGGTTTCTGCCCTCCTAAGGTTGGTCCAGTGGTTTGTGTAAGCTTAGTAGAGGATGAGATTTGTGCTGAGTTTTGTTTGTTTGTTTGTTTGTTTGTTTTTCCTCTGATGGGCAAGACTGAGTGAGGTGGTAATCCTGACTGCTGATGATTGGGTTTGTATTTTTGTTTTGTTTGTTGTTTAAATGAGGCATCCTGCACAGGGTGCTACTGGTGGTTGGGTGATGCCAGGTCTTGCATTCACGTGGTTTCCTTTGAGTGAGTTCTCACTATTTGATCCACTCTAATACTCTTGCCTGGGAAATCCCATGGATGGAGGAGCCTCGTAGGGGTCCTAAGAGTCAGAGTCGCCAAGAGTCAGACACGACTGAACGACTTCACTTTCACTTTTCACTTTCATGCATTGGAGAAGGAAATGGCAACCCACTCCAGTGTTCTTGCCTGGAGAATCCCAGGGACAGAGGAGCCTGGTGGGCTGCTGTCTATGGGGTCACACAGAGTCGGACACGACTGACGCAACTTAGCAGCAGCAGCAGCAGCAGCAGCAGCAATGTTCGTTCTCTGGTAGTCTATGGTCTTGGTTTCAGTGTCCCACTCCAAAGGCTTAGGGCTTGCTTTCGTGGGTCATGAATCTGGCAACTGCTGAGCTAGGTTCTTCTAGCCCAGGGCATCCTATGAGGCTGCAGCTGAGATGCCACCAGGGCTGCAGTCATCAGATATGACTGCAGTGGGAAGATCGGCTTCTAAGTTAGTGCTGTCAA
The DNA here is from genome assembly GCF_032405125.1 of Capricornis sumatraensis. NCBI lineage: Eukaryota > Metazoa > Chordata > Mammalia > Artiodactyla > Bovidae > Capricornis > Capricornis sumatraensis. The sequence continues at coordinate 100,920,854 of NC_091074.1, read as the reverse complement.
AGGCTGGCAAGGTGGTTCTGGGAGGTTCTGGGAGGCCTCTTTCTTCCCATGCAGGCCTCTCCAGAGGTCACTGGAATGTCCTCATGACTATAGATGACTTTCCTCTTTCTGGTGTGCATGGTTGTGTGTCTCCCTTCAGTTTTCATCTGCCATCTTAGCCAATGGGTGAGTCATGGGGATACTTTTCAGAAGATCGAACAAAGCCATGCTTTGTGTTAGGTGCCTTGGGAAACAGATGAATTCCACATTGATTTTGACCCCAGGGAGCTGACAGTCTAACAGAGGAAAGTGAAACTGTTGAATGGCCTCTGTGGGATTCAGAAAGATGACAAGATCTCGCAGGAGGCTAGAAGGGACCCTGAAAGGGTGGGGAGCATAAAATGTGCGGAAGACTATTAGAAGTATAACGTGCAAGCCATTCATAGATAAGTTAGTTTCACTTTTTTGGGGGGGGAAGTTGTTCAGTGGTGAGGTTTTGTGGAAGAGAAGGGCATAAAAGAATCTCTAAAGATGTGTGAGGGTGGGAGCACATGAGACAGTCATGGGCACTGCCACTCCTCAGAATTAGGCAAACCCTCTATACACTTTTGATATTTACCAAAGGGACATATTTTTCTTGTTATATTATAATTCCATAAATAATTCTTTTGGAAATAGAATGAGAAAGCAAGCACAGCACAACCTACTTATTCCAAGTTTGTGATCAGATACATTTTCCCATTTGAAATGCAAATGAGAACTAGGATAAAATTAACAGGACTACAAAGCAGTTCAGCTGATTTTAAAACTCAAGTACTGCAATTCTTACAGTTTCCTCAACAGAGAAAAGCTAAAGTCCTCAATCAGCACTGAGGTACTCATATTGTTATATGTCATTCTAATAAGTGGTATTCTAGTTTTCCAAGCAAACTTTGGAGGCAATGAGCCAGAAACACCAAAGGTTTCAGATTCATCTTTTAGTTCATGAACATCATCTCAAGAAAAGGAATCTAATATATGCTGTATATCCTGCACTATACAGCCTATCTGTATTATCTATGTTCTTAATAGAGACCAAATATGTGTACACCTATATAACTTTGCATTTGTCATGTCACCTTTATAAGCCTTCCTTATTTGTAAAATGATGAAAATATAACTTGACAAAATTGTCATGTCCACTAAATGAAATTTAAGAACATACAGCACAATGCTTGACACATGGCACTTAGACATGTTACTTCTTAACTCACTGTGTATAAGCAGGAAATTAGAAGACTAAAGTAAAAGACCTACTGGCATTGCAAACATGGAGAGTAATGAGCCAGTAATTGGTAAAGACAAATAATGAGGAATAAGGTAGACACGATTAATAACAATGAAGTATAGGAGTCCACACACATTAAGAAAAATCTACAGTTGATATCATAATAAATCTGAAAGACTGCTTTCTCCTAAGATCAGGAACAAGATGCAGATGCTCTTTCCCACCTTTTCTACATTTCACTGGACATTCTAGCCAGGGCAATAAAGCAAGGGAGTAAAATGTAAAATGCAGTAACACTGGAGAGGAGAAAGTAAAAGTAATTTCACTGGCAGACAACATGATCATTTCTGTAGAAAACCTGATGGATTCAACTACAAAGCTGAGTTTAGCAAAGTTGTCAAATATCAGATAAATATACTAAATGAACAATCAGAAATTCAAATTTATAGCAAGTGATACCATTCATGTATGCATGCATGCAGGCTAAGTTGTTTCATTCATGCCCAACCCTTGAGATCCCACGAACTGCAGCCCTTGAGGCTCCTCTGTCCATGGAATTCTCCAGGCAAGAACACTGGAGTAGATTGCCATGTTCTCCTCAATATCATTCAAAATAGTGTCAAAAAATCATGAAATCCTTAGGGATAAATCTAACAAACAGGCACAAGGACTGTACCTTGGAAAATTATAAAATACTCCTGAGAGAAATGGAAAAAAAAAAAAGGCCTAGAAAGTAGATTAAGATATTGGCTGTCACAAATTGATCTATCAAGTTAATATAATCCCCCCAAAAAATCCAACAGGTTCTTGGGGAAATTTTTTAAAGCTAATTTTAAAATTGATAAGGAAATGAAAAGAACCTAAACAGCTAAAACAACTAGAAATGTAGGGAAAAAGAAGAATTAACAGAGTCTGACTTCAGAACTCATTATACATTAAAGAAGATAATGTGGTACTGTAATTGAGATAGAAAAATAGATCAATAAAACTAGAGTCCAAAAGTACACTTAGACATAGGCAGTTGTTTTTTCAACAGAATTGTGAAGGCAATTGAGCTTTTTGCAATAAATTATGCTGAAACAATTGGATATCCCAACCCTCTGGAAAAAGTTCAATCTGTATCTCAAATCACGTAGAAAAATTAAACTTAAAGGCTATAGGACTTTTAGAAGAAACTAAATGGGAAAGTGTCTGATTTGGGTTAAGCAAAGATTTCTTATATATGACAAAAAAAGCACAATCTAATCAAGGAAAATAAATGATGAATTGGACTTTATCAAAATTAAACCTTCTGCTTTTTGAAAGACTCAGGAAAAAAGACTAAAAAGATAAGCCATAGACAGAAAGAATATATTAGAGAATCACCATCAGATAAAGTAATAATATAGAGAATATATAAAGGACCCTGAAAATACAATAATAAATGAAACAGATCTTCTAATAAAAAAATGGCAAAAGATTTCAACAGATACCATCAAGGAAAATACCCAGATAGCAGATAAGCACATGAAAAGGGCTAAAATTAAAATGACTGGCAATGCCAAGTGTTTGCGAGATTGTGGAGAAACTAGAACTGCCACAATATTGTTGATGGGAATGTAAAATGGTACAGCTGTTTTGAAAAAATATTTGGCAGTTTCTTAAAAAGTTAAATATAGATCTACCATATGACCCAGCCATATCACTTTTAGGTATCTTCCCAAGAGATACGAAAACATATGTTCATAAAAAGCCTTGTACATGAAAGTTCAAAGTATTTGTAATAGCACAAATCTGTAGACATTAAAAATTATCAAAACATAAATATACAGATAGTGATAAATTCAGTCAATAGAATATTAATCTATAAAAAAAGAATAAACTATTGATGTACACCGACATGGTGAATTTCAAGCATAGTGAGGAAAAGAAGCCAGAACATAAGAGTACGTGCTACATGATTCCATTTATATAAAATTCTAGAAAATACGCTAACTTTTAGGGATAGAAAGTAAATCAGTGGTTGCCTGTGTATGGATTTAGAGAGTGGGGTGAGGCAGTAGTGAGGATTCCAACCCCTTGGAAACTTCCCCAAGGAAACTTCCATACTAACAATATGTTCATTTTCTTGATTATGATGATAGTTTTGTAGGTATGTGAATTTGTCATAACATCAAATCACATCTTAAATACTTATGGTTATTTTGTTAACTATGCTTAAGTACAGCTGTTAAAGAAAAAAGAGATCAGGTAGGGGGATGAAGAGTTTCTGTGGACAGAGAGTCAGATTGCAATTATAAACAGCTTATTCAGAGGAGTCCCATTAAGAAGGTGAAATTTGGAAAAGGGCTTTATACGGACAAGGAAGTTACCTAAATGCTAAGGGAACAACCTGGCAAAGGCCCAAGAGCAAGAGTGTGCCTGGTAATGAGGCCAAGTGCCCAGGGGACCCGTGTAATAGATGAAGTCACAGGGGTCCCAAATCAGTCTTGCAGATCATCTGAAGGTTTATGGCTTTCACTAGAATGAAAATGGGGAGCTATTAGAGGTTTTTATGCAGAAGAGTGACACAATCTATTTAAGTTTTAAACGAATTTCCCTGTGTGAAGGATAACCTTTAGGGGGACAAAAGTAAAAGCACTGAGACCAAATAGGAGGCTGTTACATCATTCAGACGAAAGATGACGGTGGCTTGAGAGAGAACAGTACCAGTAGAGGAGGTTAAAACTGGTCGGATACAGGATATATTTTAAAGGCAGAGCCAACTGTTTTTCCTGAAGGATTGGAAGTGGAATATAAGACAAAGAGAAAACATTCCCTGAGTTAGCTTTCAGTCCTGTTCTCTTCTGGTCAATTATCTCTGAGAGATTTTCAATTTCATATTTCTTTCAATGCAATGTCATGATCCAAACAAAGACTAACCAGTATAGAAGGACCCTTCTATATTTCTCATTCCCTGCGAATTTGACTAAATTTGTTTAGTGCTATATCTTCACCTGATTGACAAATTGAGCTTACAAATAAAACACTGCATCTGCTTATCTTCTGTTTTCATCAAAAATATGTTTCAAACTTAGAGGTCATGTTTTGAATGGATTCCACTTATTTAGCATATCTTAAAATAGATGTCTAAATCATCAATACTAAACATGTCATATAACTTTCATAAATGTTATAAATCAGTAATTTTTAGGACCTTTACCCATTTTTATAATTCATTCCAGTTTGTTAGGAAACCAAGCTTTATGGTAATTCAATTTAAATATGTGTTAGGCAAGAAAATATGTGCAGAAAAGTATGTGCAGATTTAGTTTCACCTACTCATTTTCCTAACTCTGTGACTATATGATAATTATTTATTATTTCTGAATCTGATAATATCATTCAGATTTTTAAAGAAACTAATCAGGCAATGAACATAGTGTTAAATGTAATGAGCTATGAAAATATCAGAAAATTCCTCACTCTCAATTTTAGCTTTATAATAAACAGGATATTTTCTTCTATTCATAAAATACTGTGATCACATCATGGCAAATTATTATAATGATGAGTATTCCCAACATAGAAATTCTGCAAAAATTATATAATTAATTGTTAACACAAAGCTAATCTTGAATAAAAATCATGAACTGAAAAGGAATAAAATGCTGGATTGAGAAGGAGGCAGTTATATTAAAGAACATTTTCTTTTATCACTATGCAATAAAACTACAATCAATAACAAAACTTATGGGAAAAAATCACTGTTGTATTTGGGAAAAACCAAATACACATATATGTACAAATATACACCTAAATAATTAAAGTGTCAGAAAAGAACTCATAATGGAAACTTTAATAATGCTTAGATTAAATAAAAATATCACCAATAGATATAAGTTGATGATGCAAGTAAAATGGCAAGATAAAGGGAAATCAATAGCCTAAAAGCTTAATATTAGAAACAGATGTTAGAAATAAGTGAATAGAAAAGTAACAGGTAAGCCCTCAAGGAAAAAGAAAGTAGAAAACAATAAAGAAAATTGTGGAAACTAATGAAGCAGAAAACAAGGAAACTTAAGGAACATTTTTTTTAAGTTAAAGGAAATAGATAAAATTTTAGCCAGATTAATTAAATAGAAAGAGATGCCACAATTAGAAAGATGAAAACCTAACTATAAATATAGTAGGTAATTGTTTATATGACAATAGTATTTAAAACGTAATCCAAAAGTTTGAAATCAGATAAAATATCATAGATAATTTAATATAAAATGTTAATTACATAGAAATATAGAATATGAATTAACCAATAGTGATTAAAGTATTTTAGACAGAAAATTTAAAAATCTTCCCACTATCTTAGGTATAAATCTTACCAAACCTCCAAGTGACAGATAGCCTATTTGTTATTTCATATGTTCCAGAAATACAAAGAAAGGAAAATGCCAAACTAAATGAGTTAACCAAATAAGATAACACAAAACAAATATAACTGAATCTCACTTCTGAATGTTTACAATACTAACAACTCAGAAATGATTTTTGAAAAAATACTCATGACCAATAAGGTTTGATGCAACATTCCAGAGATTTCACATTATAACATATATTAATGTGTTCAATAAAATATCATCATGAACACTGCTCCTTATAAAAGTTAATTCAGGACAAACAACTAGAAGGAAGAAAAAATAATGAGCATAAAACAAATGTGTTTAAGTCATTACTTTAGTAGTATCATGAAGCCTAAATGTTCATCACAACTGTCTACTTTTACTGCCCATTCCATGTTATCAATCTCTTCCAGCAGAGATTCCAGGGCACCCTCTCAGGGAATAAACCTGGATCTCCTGTATTGCAGGCAGATTCCTTACCATCTGAGCCATTAAGGAAGCCCCATAACTATTTTTGTATCCACCGATATAAAAATTCTTCCCTTGGACAGGACTTTTAAACTGACCAGTGCCAAAAAGGGATTAAGGTAGATAGCAAAACTCTTGAAGTGGGTTATTAGGGATTTATTTAGAGTGATCACACATATTTTCATTTCTTGGTTTCCAAACTGTGTGTTCTTGATATGATATAACTGGTCACTGGGTCTAAGACATTACCAAGACTTTTAGAATGGAATACACATCTCTCAAGATAATATCTATTAGCTGATACTGGACTATTCCCTTAGCAGAGACGTCAGTGTGTGAGATTCCATGTTAATGGATAAAATATTCTGTAAGATCCTAAATATGATGCCAAAAGAGCTTTTTGTTTAGATAGCAAATATTTACCAGGAATATGTTTTTATTCTGTATAATATCACTATCCCCTCCATGATGAGCACTGTCTAATATAATCACCATTTATGAGGGAACTCACAGAAATCCACAGGAAAGGGTGACATGCTGTAATTTAACCTTGGCCTCTGTTGTTTAAAAATCAGGCGCCCAGTAGTAGTAATAGCCAAGAGCTTTGGTGCCCCTGGAAACAGATACTAATAGAATGGCAGCAATACAGGTGGCTTATTTAGGAGACACAGGAAAAACAAGCATGGGATGGCAAAGTGATGCAGGAAAAAAAGAGTCAGTAAGGGCTGAGTTATTAAGCTAGCTACCACAATGAGCAAAAGGGAAAACTCTGAGAAAAAGTATAAAATAGACACGTTAGAATTGATTCATCTTACTGTGAGGGAGCTAAGGTGTTTATACAATTCCCATTGGTCATTTGTTGATATTTACTCTTGGGTTGTTAATTACCAGTAAACTTTGGTCTGAGGCATGTATGAAAAGAAAGGCCAGGACGAGAGTTTAGGCACAGATGCAGTTGTTGGCAGCTTGAAGTCATCTAAACACAATGAAAATGTAGGGTCCAAGGCATACTGGCAGGGCACTCACAGCAACTGCTACAGCTTTAATCTCTGGAGACCATGACCACATAGACTCAGCTAGCAAACCTCAGAAGGCTTGGGGGAGACAGGGAGAAAGGTGTCATTCAAAAACAACTTATCATGTTATTAAGAACCTCCTCTAATAATAAATACACTCTGGTAGCATTTATATTGTTCATAAAAAATGCATAATTGGACAGGTCCTTCACACACTTCCCTTTAAACGTCCCTGTCATTACTTTTCCTATCTTAATCTTTATAAACTCATTAGTCAGCCAAACCACTAGCAATTGCTCATGAAGCAGGGTAATGCACACCTCAGGCAATAGTTGTCCACATGACAAAGGCAACCAAATATAACAATCCAGAGACATGCTCAATGGGAGTCAACCCTTCGGGGACAATTATGGAGCATGGATATAAAGCAGCAACCATCTACTTCTGGCATACTAATTCAACACTTTTTCCTCCCTGTTAATAGAACAGGGAATTCACCATGAAAAATGGGTCCAGAGAGAGGCAGTAAGGCAATGGGAGCAGGCAATATAGGAAAATGCATATGCAAGTGTCATTTCCTGGAATTTTCTCAACTGGCTTCAGTACTAACTCCTATAAAACATTTCTATTTTACAGTGAAATGCAAAATCAGGCAAAATTAAGTGCATGTAAACAAAGTATTAAGATATATTTCATGATAGTTTGACTCAAATTATTTTTTGGAATCCAATAATCACATGTTCAGTCTTTAGTGGTTCTATTCATAGAAGCTACTTTTGAATGGAGAATATATTGTCTGAATAAGAGGATATTATTTATTCCAAAATCCTAGACGTATTATTAGTGATGGCCAGAGGCTCCATACAGCATCTCTGCCACAGAGCTTCCCAGTAGTTGAGTGTGCTGACTCAGAAGGACCCAGTTTGTGGGCAGCTTGTAGCACAGGCTGGACCTGATATGAGATTTGTTTTCCTCTGGTCCCACTCAAAACTGACAGCCTGCAAGCAAATGTTGGCAAGAGCCAGAAGAGCCTACAGAGAGGGTGAGATAGCAGTTTCAGCATGGAGAGGCAACCCAGCCAATGCTCAGTGGATTTAGGGCATCCATGTGATACTCATATAGCAACTTCTGCTACTCAACAGATGAGAACAGGTGCACTACTACTTTCTTTGGTAACAAAAATTAAAATTTTTGGCACATAAAAATTCCTCAACCAACCTTCCAGGAGTAGTTATAAGAATTAGACTTTAAAAAATCAAAACCAAAAAGTATTACCACTACCACCAACAAAAAAGCTCTTTGAAGGCATGGCATGGGAGAGCAACCATGATGTTGATGACTTGATGACCCAAGATTTGGAGAGATTAAAAAAAAAAAAAAAAAAAAGGAAATGCATTAAGATGATGAACTCAACCTTCTCTATCAGTAATTTTCATACAATCATTTACCAACAAAGACACAGCATAGAGATCAAAGAGAAAACAATGCACCACAACTTGTAGCTGTCTCATGTAGCTGAGGAGATGAAAATTGAAATGAAGGGCCCCAGGAGGTGGCCTTGTTACATCATGATCAGAGAAGATAATAAAATGGTAGGGAAGACATCCTTTTCCCCATTAGTCAGAAATCAATGTATGAATTCTGTAATTATAAGTGCATATATTTCTACTACATATTTTGAAAATGGGGAAATAACCACTGTGTCGTCCTTGGCCCCACACAACCCTGTGAGGCACAATGAGACCCAAACTTCATCCATCCTCTGACCTCCATAGAGTCCCGTTATGAGTGAACTACAAAGGACTTCTGGATGTCTAGTAATAAGAGTACATTAGTATTTGGCATCCAATAATCATCAGAAAGTCCAGATGTCTCACTTTCCCAAGTATAAAGTCACCCTGGTAAATTTCTACAGGATACTTTTTTGGAAGGTTCATAGCTATTCAAAGGAAATAGCTGATTCACATATCTTGAAGCCTAAGGATTCATGTTTTATTCCTCAATTTTATTTTTTTAAACTATCATGTAATTAAGTCGAATTTATATACAGTTCTATGATTTTTAATACATGTAGAGAGTCATGTAACTACCCCTACTATTAAGACATGGAACAATTCCAAAAGCCCAAAAAACTCTCATATCAACCCTTTGTAGTGATACCACCTTCCCAGCCCTGAACCCCTGATCTGTTGTCTGTAATTTTGCTTTTTCCAGAATGTTATACAAATGAAATGTAACTTTTTCTAGACTGTTTTCTTTCACATAGCTAATGTCTTTGAGAGTTGCTCAAATTTTAGCATGTCATATTTCATTCCTTTATATTGCTGAGTAGTAGTGTATAGACATTGCCAGGAGCCAGCACGGAAGATCCCACTCATGACAAGGTCATGCAGAGAGGCCTAATGGGCAAGGCGAGCCAGGTCTCAAGGGGTCCTCTGTCTGAGCATCTACCCCAAAACCAAAATCTGTCTGTTTACTGTCTGCTATACTATACTCTTCTGATATTACCACCTTTTCCCTGGAAAGAGTTAACTCAGAGCTCCAGTTAACAGTCTCCTGCATATAAAAAGAATGTCTCAGCTTAAAACCCCTTTGATGGCTTTCTAACTTACCTGACTGGTCTGCCTGGACTTTTACAACTTGTGGATTGTTTATAGCCCCCAACCACAAGAGGCATGAAGCTTAAAACATCTTAAAAACATAGAGCCTTTTAGAGCTAAGAATTAGTTTGGTGAATGGTTCCATTGTTGAGTTAATGTTTGCCAACAGGCCTCCATATCCTTTATCTTTTAGGCACCGGGGAGGATATTAATCAATGTAAATGGGATGCAGAAATGGGAATATAGTAGTTTTGATGTTAGCAATACTACACTTTTGAGTTAATGAACTTTCTCTTTGTTATAAATCACTATACTCCACTTTCTTGTTATAAATTGTTGTGTCCTTGCTATGTAAGAATGTAACTTTATTTAGTGCTTTCTGAGAGTGGCACCAGACTTTGGGAAGAACAACACTATTACCCTCATCAGAAAAGGGCTGTAAAATGCTAATTGGCCTTCTGGCCAGAAGATGATGTAAATCACCTAAGACTTGTGTATACAACTAGGTATGCAGAGAGAAAGCCTGGTCTCCATAAGAGTCAGGGCTGCTGATGCTGCATAATTTTGTATTATCCATTGATCTCTATGTAAAATCAAAAGTATATAAGGCCTTTCCAGACAATAGAGGATGGGCAAGTCACTGGAAAGACTGATTTCCCCCGTGTCTTCTTGCTCTATTTTCAGGTTGAATTCCCATCTGGGCGTGGAGGTTCTCGAAGTCTACTTACTTGCCCCTGCTTCTAAGATCCACGTGAGAGGGAGCCTAAGATGGGGTGCCCTCCGCTATTCAAGTGGGCTCCGGTGGCCTAACGTAGGCTGTGCAAGTTCCTTGTCTTGGAACTTTATTAGTTCTCCACACAAACCAAGTTATTCATCATCTTTTCTCCACTAAATTTTCCTACTACACTATTTCTTCCTAATCACTCTTTATATTTCTAAATAAGTAAGTTTTTCCTCACCTACTCTGTCTCCCCTTCGAATTACCCTGGATCTACCGGGGCAGGACCCGGGCAAGACATGCCACAGTTTATTAATACAACTACTGAAGCACATTTGGATTGTTTCCAGTTTTTGAAAATTATAAATGGGGTTGTTAAAAATATTTACATACAGATTTTTTTGTGTGACCATGTTTTCATTTTTCTAGAGAAATTATTTAGGAGTTAGGTTTCCAGGATATATGCTAAGTGAACATTTAATTTTATAAGAAGATGCCAAAATGTTTGCAGAGTGGCTATATCATTTTGTATATTCACCAACAATACATGGGACTTTCACTTGCTCTACAAACCTGTTAATACTTGGCATTCTCAGGACTTTTTGTTTTAGCCATTCTATTAACAATAGATGCATAGCTGTGTTTATTATGAAAGTGAAAGTTGCTCACTTGTGTCCGACTCTCTGAGACCCATGGACTATACAGTCCATGGAATTCTCCAGGCCAAAATACTGAAGTGGGTAGCCTTTCCCTTCTCCAGGGCATCTTCCCAACCTAGAAACTGATCCTAGTTCTCCCGCATTGCAGACAGATTCTTTACCAGCTGAGACACAAAGGGAAGGCCATGTTTATGATGGCATAGCTTTAATTTGCATTTCTCTGAAGGCTGATAACAATGAACTCTCTCATGTGCTAAATTGCTTCCCATAGTCTGCATTGGTGAACCAAGTATTTTCCCATTTTTTAAAATTTTGATGATTTTTTCTGTTTCATTTATTTAATTTCAGAGTTAGATTTTCATTTTAGATTTTCTCTATGTGCCTGGCACAATGGCAATCAATACATAAATAGACTCTGGAAAGACTTAATGAGACACCACAATAAAAGAGCTTAAAAAATAGAAGGAGAGAGAAAACTTGATTCACCAAAGAGGAAGTTCATATGTTCAATCAGTTCAGTTCAGTTGCTCAGTCGGGTCCGACTCTGAGACCCCATGAATTGCAGCACACCAGGCCTCCCTGTCCATCATCAACTCCTGGACTTCACTCAAACTCACGTCCATTGAGTCGGTGATGCCATCCAGCCATCTCACCCTCTGTCGACCCTTCTCCTCCTGCCCCCAATCCTTCCCAGCATCAGGGTCTATGTTACCAGGAGTTATATGTCCTAAGGACAAGAAATAAGGCAAATGTTCTACTTCTCAGAAGTAGATGGCCTATGGTAAGAAAATATAGAAGGATTCATGCTATGAGATCAGACCTAGTAAAGGAAAGAAACATTTTAAGTAACTAGCAGAATATACCTCAGTTTCAAGGTTAGCCAGAAAAAATGAGTGCTTTAGATCAGGAATTTACATTTGTTTGGTAAATACAACAAAAGACATTGTTGTTGGATATACAGAGGTTGCAGAAATGTCTTAACTCTTCACATGGAAAGTCAATAACTGACAGTTTTTATTTATACTACTATAAATAACTAAAGATTAATTCTAAATATCTAACTATTCATCACTGTCTCTTTTCCAGCTTATTCCTAAATTAACTCTAGCCCTTGTATATTTTTTCAGGTTAAATATGATTTGGTTTACAAAATCATATCTCATTTCTTAAACTGTGAACTAACAGAACATCTTCCACACCCAAGTTTGTTTTCACTTTTCATCAGTTTTAAAGTCAAGATGTAAAAATAGATAAAGTGGTTTATTATAGTTGCTGGTCTGTCTCTTTTCATCTGTGAAAAAGAACTTTCACCATAAAGGAAAATTCACAGCCCTATGTTAGTTTTCCCTGGTGGCTCAGAGGGTAAAGCGTCTGCCCGCAAGGCGGGAGACCTGGGTTCGATCCCTGGGTGGGGAAGATTCCCTGGAGAAGGAAATGGAAACCCACTCCAGTATTCTTGCCTGGAAAACCCCATGGACAGGGAAGCCTGGTGGGCTACAATCCATGGAGTCGCAAAGAGTTGGACATGACTGAGAGATTTCACTCACTCATGTTAGTTTTACAGGATCATCTTTGTTTCATGCACTATTTTACAAATACTCAGGTAAGTTGTACACCTGATTCTTAAAAAAAAAAAAAAAAGTATTTTTTAATGTTGTAATTTATAGAAAAAATTCAGTCTCTAAGGAATATAGTTTGGAGCATAATAATTTATCCAGTATAGTGAGTGAAGTCGCTCAGTCGTGTCCAACTCATTGTGACTCCATGGATTGTAGCCCACCAGGCTTCTCTGACATGGGGTTTTCCAGGCAAGAATACTGGAGTGGGTTGCCATTTCCTTCTCCAGGGGATCTTCCCCACCCAGGGATCGAACCCAGGTCTCCCGCCTTGCAGGCAGATGCTTTACCTTTGAGCCACCAGGGAAAGCATACATAGAGCTATTAAATGAACAGTTAGAAATGAAGTGTAATACTATAGTTCAAGACACTGTAAAAATGTAAACTTTCCTTGTAGAAAAATGAAATAACATTCTTTAGATAATCTGCTTCTCTGAAATCTATTCCCCAAATAACTTTAAGGAGTTAAGATTAAATAAGAAATATTAACAGAACCTGAAAAGTGAAGATAGCAGTGAGGCAGGCATTTCATAAGAGACTGAAATGAGGAAAAAACCATCAAAAGGCACCAAGTAATATTTGCCTGAAGGGACTGTAGAAAAAAGTAGAAAAATCAAATCCACAGTGACTTAATGCTCCTCATACATGAAAAAACTCTAGCTTACAAGTCAGACCACACAATGAAAAAGACAACTTTCCCAGACTCCAATGTGTAACTCATATCAACTTGTTAAACTAAATTATTTACCATATCCAGGTGTTGTGAGGATGATAGAGATAATCAAGACATGATCACTGCCATAGAAGCTTTTAATGCTTAGGAAGAGTAAAGAAAAACAGTATAGGCAATCAAAATAATAAATCATATTTGTGACTACTTATATCTTCATTTCATCAACAAAAGTCAAATAAATTTTATGTTCACTAACTTGAATATATAAACTTGAAAGTATATGGATAATAGGATAATATACCTATGAATGATTAATGTAGTCTTAACTATATTTAAACATATGCATGTACATATATTTTTGAAATCTTATAGATTATAAAATATCTTAATTCACCTATATAATCGATATAAATATATTAACTTCAGAAATATAGATGTTTTAATTCATTTCATGAAATTTTTATATGAGTATTACAGTCGTGTCTGACTCTGTGCAACCCCATAGATGGCAGTCCACTAAGCTCCCCCATCCCTGGAATTCTCCAGGCAAGAACACTGGAGTGGGTTGCCATTTCCTTCTCCAATGCACAAAGTGAAAAGTGATAGTGAAGTCGTTCAGTCGTGTTCAACTCTTAGCGACCCCCATGAACTGCAGCCCACCAGGCTCCTCCGTCCATGAGATTTTCCAGGCAAGAGTACTAGAGTGGCCATTGCCTTCTCCTCACATATGTCTACAATATCAATTTCTTCCTCATAACCAGGACTACTTAACTAGGACACATCATTTTCACTTTTAAGTAGTTTGAAATGTTTGTGAGGTCATGTGTGATGCTCCTACCGAAAAAATCTATCCTAAGCTATAAGCATTAATTCATATACCATTAGAACATTTTCTTCCTTGGGCCTTTAAAAAATATTTTTAACCTATTCCATTAGTGAAGCTCTATGTACATACAAGACAAGCACTCACTTAAGTCATTTCAGAATAATTTATATTCTGCAATATGCTATTATTCAAAATAGAGTTAGTGTGAATCAAGGTTTCTTTCTTAAACAAGGTAGGCAGAAAAATAGGATGATAAAAGGTAAGGAAGAACCTTGTAGATTTTCCTTATTGGAAAATATTATTATTTCATGATGTTTAAAAAAACATATAGCACTATAAATATGCCATATAACAAATATGATATAAACAATATATATTTTGTTTTGATTTAATTTTTTCTACCTCTGCCCATAGAAAAGGCTTGAAAGCAATGATGTTTTATTAGCAATAAGTAAAACTACATCCCACATCTTTAGATTTTATGTACCATTTCCCAGTATAAAAGAAGCCCGGGGATCCTTAGAGACATGGTTGATCATAGGCCTGATGTAGTGAAGTACAAGGTAAGCCTGGAAAGTCTGCCAAGGGAAAAAAAAAAAAAAACTGTGCTCAAAGATTAGTAAGGTCAAGTTAAGAGGTCACAGAAGCTTTTATTGGTCAAAGTAAGGACAATTTGCACCTCAGAAAATAATAATAATAATCGTGATAGATATAACGAATTTTAAAAAAGAAAAAACAAAACAAATACATGAGTTCACAGCAACACATGAAGGCAGATAGAGACAGACTGAAACATGGGGCACTTTAATCCCATAAACCAAAAATAGCACTTGAACTGTGTTGGTGGCCAAAACTCCAGGTGGTCTCCTAAGAGGAAAGCTCACAGAGAGGAGAAAATAATGGGAGTAGAATTGAGGGGAAAAATGATAAAATGTCCATTGTTTAAGACAACATACAAAAACACACAAAGAGAGTTAAAATATCACCCTGAACCTTAGGGCAATATTCAGGAAAACTAAATTCACACGAAAATCAAAAAATGGTATCAAGGCCAAAACCTAAATAAAGTTAGTATAAGGAAAAAGAAAATTAACAGCAGAATAATATCCTTATAAAACAGAAAGCAACAGTTAGAACTGGACATGGAACAACAGACTAGTTCCAAATAGGAAAAGGAGTATATCAAGGCTGTATATTGTCACCCTGCTTATTTAACTTAAATGCAGAGTACATTATGAGAAACGCTGGACTGGAAGAAACAAAAGCTGGAATCAAGATTGCCAGGAGAAATATCAATAAACCTCAGATATGCAGACAACACCACTCTTATACCAGAAAGTGAAGAGGAACTAAAAAGCCTCTTGATGAAAGTGAAAGAGGAGAGTGAAAAAGTTGGCTTCAAGCTCATTCAGAAAACGAAGATCATGGCATCCAGTCCCATCACTTCATGGGAAATAGATGGGGAAACAGTGGAAACAGTGTCAGACTTTATTTTTCTGGGCTCCAAAATCACTGCAAATGGTGACTGCAGCCATGAAATTAAAAGGCACTTATTCCTTGGAAGGAAAGTTATTAGCATATTGAAAAGCAGAGACATTACTTTGCCAACAAAGAACTGTCTAGTCAAGGCTATGATTTTTCCAGTAGTCATGTATGGATATGAGAGTTGGACTGTGAAGAAAGCTGAGTGCTGAAGAATTGATGCTTTTGAACTGTGGTGTTGGAGAAGACTCTTGAGAGTCCCTCCTGCAAGGAGATCCAACCAGTCCATTCTGAAGATCAGTCCTGGGATTTCTCTGGAAGGAATGATGCTAAAGCTGAAACTCCAGTACTTTGGCCACCTCATACAGAGAGTTGACTCATTGGAAAAGACTCTGATGCTGGGAGGGATTGGGGGCAGGAGGAGAAGGGGACGACAGAGGATGAGACGGCTGAATGGCATCACCAACTTAATGGACGTGAGTTTGAGTGAACTCTGGGAGTTGGTGACGGACAGGGAGGCCTGGCATGCTGCGATTCATGAGGTCGCAAAGAGTTGGACACGACTGCGTGACTGAATTGAACCGAACTGAACTGATAAAAGAGATAAATACTGAACCTCCTTTTTCAGGACATTAAGAAAATTATGCAAAAGTTGGAAGAATAAAAATCAGAATTGGAAAACTTTCAGAAATATTTAGAATTCAGAATAGATTTAGAAATATATATATATATATATATACATATATATGTATATATATTTTAAGAAAATGACCTCAATCAAAAAGAAATGTAGGACTGAGTAAATACCTTTGTGAAAGGGGAAAAACATTTAAGGTTAAATGGGATCAGTTCAGTTCAGTTGCTCAGTTGTGTATGACTCTTTGCAATCCCATGAACTGCACCATGCCAGGCCTCCCTGTCCATCACTAACTCCTGGAGTTTAGTAAACTCATGTCCATTGAGCTTTGAAGCCATCCAACCATCTCATCCTCTGTTGTCCCCTTCTCCTCCTGCCTTCAATCATTCCCAGCATCAGGGTCTTTTCAAATGAGTCAGCTCTTCATATCAGGTGGCCCAAGTATTGGAGTTTCAGCTTCAGCATCAGTCCCTCCAGTGAACACCCAGGACTGATCTCCTTTAGGATGGACTGGTTGGATCTCCTTGCAGACCAAGGGACTCTCAAGAGTCTTCTCTAACACCACAGTTCAAAACCATCAATTCTTCAGCACTCTGCTTTCTTTATAGTCCAACTCTCACATCCATACATGACTACTGGAAAAACCATAGCCTTAACTAGATGGACCTTTGTTGGCAAAGTAATATCTCTGCTTTTTAATATGCCATCTAGGTTGGTCAGAACTTTTCTCCCAAGGAGTAAGTGTCGTTTAATTTCAGGGCTGACATCTTTTAAATCAAAAACAGAGAGAGAAAGAAATGTTTTGAGAGAAAGGAACAATTACTTAAGATTGGAGTTCCTTGGTGTTTCCCCAGTGACTCAGTGGTAAAGAATCTCCCTGACAGTGCAGGGGACATGGGTTCAATTCCTGGTTGGGGAGGATCCCATATGCTGTGGAGCAACCAACCTGGTGCACCACAAGTATTGAGCCTCTTCTCTAGACCTGGGAGCTACAACTACTGAAGCTCAATTGCCCTAGAGCACATGCTCTGCAACAAGAAAAAGTGAAAGTGAAGTCATTTAGTCATGTCCGACTCTTTGCGACCCCATGGACTGTAGCCTGTCAGGCTCCTCTGTCCATGGGATTTTCCAGGCAAGACTACTGGACTGGGTTGCCATTTCCTTCTCTATGGGATCTTCCCAACCCACTGCAATGAGAAGCCCATATACCAAAACTAGAGAGTAGTTCCCACTTGTTGTGACTAGAAAAAAGCCCACACAACAATCAAGATGAAACAGAGGCAAAAATAAATAAATAAAATTATTTTTTTAAATAGGAGTTCCTCTGGAAGAAAGCCAATTTAATACAAAGAAACAGCAAATACTAAATGCTATAATTCCAGAAAAATTTCTAAAATAAAAAATGACTTGATGAGCATACTGTGTGGTTCAGAATGTGAACCCAGTACAGTGAATAGCAATATTCTAATAAATCAATAAATAATAATGAATAATATTATAATAAGATTTCTAGATTTACAAAACAAACAAATAATAAATTTCTTGGACATCTAGGAAAACACTTACCATAATGTATCAGAACAGAAAGTTAAATTACTATCTGATTTTTTAATATGATGATTTATGTCAGAAAAGAGTAAAAACATATTTAATAAACTCAAAGGAAATGCAAACCAAGAATTTGTAGGCAACAAAACTAGCTTTCTATAAAAGATACAAAGTGTTATCGGTATACAAGAGCTGCAAGATTATTTTTTGCTATCAGATCTTCCTGAGAAATCTACTAGAAAAAGAGCCTCAAATAATCAAAATGACTAGAGAGACATTAATGTAAAAATTGATTATTATTTTTAGAAGTAAAACTAAACAAAGACATGAAGGAGAATATAGTAATAATATGATTATCTTAAAAACTGGCAAAAGGCCAGTTTTCATTCCAATCCCAAAGAAAGGCAATGCCAAAGAATGCTCAAACTGTCACACAATCACACTCATCTCACATGCCAGTAAAGTAATGCTCAAAATTCTCCAAGCCAGGCTTCAGCAATACGTGAACCGTGAACTTCCAGATGTTCAAGCCAGTTTTAGAAAAGGCAGAGGAACCAGAGATCAAATTGCCAACATCCGCTGGATCATGGAAAAAGCAAGAGAGTTCCAGAAAAACATCTATTTTTGCTTTATTGACTATGCCAAAGCCTTTGACTGTGTGGATCACAATAAACTGTGGAAAATTCTGAAAGAGATGGGAATACCAGACCACCTGACCTGCCTCTTGAGAAATCTGTATGCAGGTCAGGAAGCGACAGTTAGAACTGGACATGGCACAACAGATTGGTTCCAGATAGGGAAAGGAGTAGGTCAAGGCTGTATATTGTTACCCTGCTTATTTAACTTATATGCAGAGTACATCATGAGAAACACTGAGCTGGAAGAAACACAAGCTGGAATCAAGATTGCCAGGAGAAATATCAATAACCTCAGATAAGCAGACAGCACCACCCTTATGGAAGAAAGTGAACAGGAACTAAAAAGCCTCTTGATGAAAGTGAAGGAGGAGACTGAAAAGGTTGGCTTAAAACTCAACATTCAGAAAACGAAGATCATGGCATCTGGTCCCATCATTTCATGGGAAATAGATGGGGAAACAGTGGAAACAGTGTCAGACTTTATTTTTCTGGGCTCCAAAATCACTGCAGATGGTGAATGCAGCCATGAAATTAAAAGATGCTTACTCCTTGAAAGGAAAGTTATGGCCAACCTAGACAGCATATTCAAAAGCACAGACATTACTTTTCCAACAAAGGTCTGTCTAGTCAAGGCTATGGTTTTTCCAGTGGTCATGTATGGATGTGAGAGTTGGACTATAGAAGGCTGAGCACCAAAGAATTGATGCTTTTGAACTGTAGTGTTGGAGAAGGCTCTTGAGAGTCCCTTGGACTGCAAGGAGATCCAAAGGAGATCATTCCTGGGTATTCATTAGAGGGACTGATATTGAAGCTGAAACTCCAATACTTTGGCCACCTGATGCGAAGAGCTGACTTATTTGAAAAAACCCTGATGCGGGGAAAGATTGAGGGCAGTATGAGAAGGGGATGACAGAGGATGAGATGGCTGGATGGCATTACTGACTCGATGTTCATGGGTTTTGGTAGACTCCAGGAGTTGGTGATGGACAGGGAGGCCTGGCGTGCTGCGATTCATGGGGTCACAAATTATCGGACATGACTGAGTGACTGAACTGAACTGATGATTAGGATACTGGGAACAGTATCCCTTGGTTATCAAATAGTAGAGAAGGTTAATCATGACTTTATAAAAGCCTTTCCAATTAATAAATTTTCAGAGAATTGATAAAATATGATTAGGTTATAATATTAAATATTTACCATCTAAATGTGATCCTCTATAATTGCAGGAATCATAAAATGTAAAATTCTCTGACACTATGCTCATTTTCAGGAATGATCACTCTGGATAGACTTGCCAATAGGATTGGACATGAATCTAAACAAGCCTCCTGATGCAGCTGCCAGTCTGCAGAAAACACAGAGGACAGAAGAACAAGCTGAAGTGTACCAAGAATAAGCAACCATAAATTCCACACCAGAAAACTCTATATGTCAAAATGCCTTTAAAGTCCTTAAGGAAAAGAAAAAATATGACACAAGAAGAAAGCTTCTTGATTATGAGACTTAAAATACATTAAAATTTCTTTGTAAAATTTCTTTCTGTCTGTGTGAATGGGTAAGACTGAATTGTAGTGTCTGAAAGTGAACACTACAATTTTAAAATGATCACATTGGTGATAAAACCAATAAAGACAAATGTCAGGAGAGTGGTTATTTATGGAAATGAAGGGGTTTCGATTGAGATGGAACACATGGAGAATCCCTAGGGTTACTGTTTTTAGTAACTTAAAATAACTGAATAAGGTGTATATAGTTTGTGTGGTTTTCTATAAGTATAGTTAACTGTAAAATTAAAAAATACACAAAGTATAATATAAAAAATATATTAAAAATTAAAAATATAAAAAGCTAATTTATGTTTTACTAGTCTTTTATTAAGATTAGGTAAATTTAATTTAATCTTTTATTCTAATCTTTAGAATAAATCTTAGAAAGGGGATGGTGGATCAGTCTATTCACACCTTATGGCTTTTATTATATATTGCCAAAACACACTTCTAAAAGGTGGTAAATTCTTATTTTACCGGCTGCCATAGCCTCTTGCCTTGCTTCTTTTATTAATTATATTTACACAAGTTTGATTTTAAACATATTCTGATTTTAAAACATTAAAAATATTACTGGGTTTCAGTAACATGGATGAAAATGGCCAATTATGAAAAAGCAGCTTGGGATAAATCCAATAATACATGCCAGGTGCATTCAGTTGTGTTATTAGTGCTATTTGTATTAATTCAGAGTGTAGCAAAAACTTCAACAATGATATATACAAGAAAATCATTCAATCTATTTTAATTTCAAACACTTAGAATAAAATGTACTTTCTGCTATTTGGGTCAATTGCAACTATTATGCTAAATGAACCAACATAAGAGACAAAGTAACCATAAATTCATATTTTAATAGACTTGTCTCTACAATGTCAAAATGGCATTATGTGAATTCATTGCTCTAGGAAAGTAGGAAATGAAAGAAACAGCTTTTTTCATTGTTGCTGGAGCCTAACACCTGTATTGCTTACAACTGGTTATCTAACTCGTTTTAAAACCACCTCTCAATTTTTACAGGGGAGAAGGACCTTGTCTTTTAATACTTTTGGAAACTAAAATTTACTTTTTGATTGGAGTGCAAGTTAGGAGCAAGTAAAAATTAGCTCTATAAATATTAGTGTATGTGTGTGCATGTGTGTGTGTGTATGTGTGTTTTGTTCTTACTTTGTAATGCATGACCCCCAACACTCTCAGGTTGCAGAAAGTCATATCTTAGTTTCTATTCACCTACCATGTAGATTCTCTGAGCAATGTAGATTCTTCTGGCAATACCCAAATCACTGGGATCTACTCTTCCCTGCCAGTTCTGATAATGTGAGCATTAATGCTGTTCCAGTTGGCTTCCAATCCATCCACTGGAAACTACCTCCCTACCCTCCATGTCCTGCCTTTCCTTTTCAGCTTGAGTGCCTGTGATAGACACTGCTTTATCTCCTTCTAGGTTCAGCCACACCCACTGGACACCACCTCTACTCTGAGCACAGATGCTCTTGCAATAAGTTACTCTAATTTTGTTAAACACCACTGCTAATGCTGAGTGCCATGCTCTGTGCCATGTTAATGATGCCACTGGTGTCCCCTTCAAGCCATCACTACCACAGAGGCAGTGTACTCCTTATAACTGCTGAACCTGCCTGGTGTTCTATAAGTTCTGGTGAAGTGGGTGTCAATGTCTCCCTTCTGTTTGTGTTATATTTCTCGAGAAAAATATTAATAATAGTAAAGTGGCATTGCTTGCAGCTTACTCTTTTGCTGATTGTTTTGTATAACAGGTCTTCTAGCTTATACAAACATACTTATATCTTTCTAATATGCAGCCATAGACAGTGAAGAATAGATGTAGAGACCTCACCAGAATTGACTGTCTTCGCTAAACCACAAAATTCAGAGTCATATTTTAAGATGAATTTTCTCCCAAAAGGGCTATCAGTCTTGCATACCAATAAGTATCTTTTATGCTTCTTACTGATTCTCCATACTTGCACACATATGTCTGAAGCCCAGAAATGAACACAATGTGGCCTCAAGCTGAGACCCTTGCTAAAAGTTATTAACTTAGCTAAACCTTAAGTAGGATGAGGAATGGATTAATTGAGATTAACTGTGCCACATACCTTATCTACTTCCAGCCAGTCTCTCCTTCCCACTGTTAGATTCAGTTCAGTTCATTTCTGTCAGTCAGTCGTCTCCAACTCCTTGTGACCCCATGAATTGCAGCACGCCAGGCCTCCTTGTCCATCACCAACTCCCGGAGTTCACTCAGAATCATGTCCATCGAGTCAGTGATGCCATCCAGCCATCTCATCCTCTGTCATCCCCGTCTCCTCCTGCCCCCAATCCCTCCCAGTATCAGAGTCTTTTCCAATGAGACAACTCTTCGTATCAGGTAGCCAAAGTATTGGAGTTTCAGCTTTAGCATCATTCCTTCCAAAGAACATCCAGGACTGATCTCCTTTAGAATGGACTGGTTAGATCTCCTTGCAGTCCAAGGGACTCTCAAGAGTCTTCTCCAACACCACAGTTCAAAAGCATCAATTCTTTGGTGCTCAGCTTTCTTCACAGTCCAACTCTCACATCCACACATGACCACTGGAAAAACCATAGCCTTGACTAGAAGGACCTTTGTTGGCAATGTCTCTGCTTTTTGATATGCTATCTAGGTTGGTCATAACTTTCCTTCCAAGGAGTAAGCGTCTTTTAATTTCATGGCTGCAATCACCATCTGCAGTGATTTTGGAGCCCAAAAACTAAAGTTTGACACTGTTTCCACTGTTTCCCCATCTATCTGCCATGAACTGATGCGACCAGATGCCATGATCTTCGTTTTCTGAATGTTGAGCCTTAAGTCAACTTTTTCACTCTCCTCTTTCACTTTCATCAAGAGGCTTTTGAGTTCCTCTTCACTTTCTGCCATAAGGGTGGTGTCATCTGCATATCTGAGGTTATTGATATTTCTCCTGGCAATCTTGATTCCAGCTTGTGCTTCTTCCAGCCCAGCGTTTCTCATGATGTACTCTGCATAAAAGTTAAATAAACAGGCTGACAATATACAGCCTTGACGTACTCCTTTTCCTATTTGGAACCAGTTTGTTGTTCTATGTCCAGTTCTAACTGTTGCTTCCTGACCTGCATATAGGTTTCTCAACAGGCAGGTCAGGTGGTCTGGTATTCCTGTCTCTTTCAGAATTTTCCACAGTTTATTATGATCCACACAGTCAAAGGCTTTGGCATAGTCAATAAAGCAGAAATAAATGTTTTTCTGGAACTCTCTTACTTTTTCCATGATCCAGCAGATGTTGGCAATTTGATCTCTGGTTCCTCTGCCTTTTCTAAAACCAGAACATCTGGAAGTTCATGGTTCACGTATTGCTGAAGCCTGGCTTGGAGAATTTTGAGAATTACTTCACTAGCATGTGAGATGGGTGCAACTGTGAGGTAGTCTGAGCATTCTTTGGCATTGCCTTTCTTTGGGATTGGAATGAAAACTGACCTTTTCCAGTCCTGTGGCCACTGCTGAGTTATTTTGGCCATGTGCGACTATCTTACCAAGTTCAGACTAGCCCAAGAATCTTCCCACTTGGTAATCCCATGGAGTTTACCCCAACATCTGAAGAAAAATTAAATCAACTATTACCTGCTTGAACTAACAATAAAATGAATAAATGTTTCCATGCTACTTCAACAATTTTTGACAATCTGCTATCAATCAGTAGCAAGACATTTTCACTCTTTGTCATCTTCTTGTTTCTTTTAGCAGATAGTCAGTTACCACCTACTGAATATTACATACATTCTTGACTCTTTCTTTTTCTCTAAGTACAAGAGAAAGAGCTGAAAGAAATAGTCATTAAATTGTAGAAGAAGAAGTAACCTCTTCAGTCTCATGATTTCAATAAGCTGTGCACATTTTTGGCTTTGTCCCTATTAGTTCATTCCAAGACACTCTCTGTCTTTCCCTCTCCCTCTCCTTACTATTATCCTCTCTTCTCTTACTACTTGGGAAATTTCAAGCTTACTTGTCACTACCTCTCACAACAACTGTTATAAATGGCTGTACTTAGATTCACTTCTTTCAAAAAAGGATCATTATGAGTAATTCTTGTAAAAGCTAATTTTCTTACACACCAAATTTAGACCATAAGCAAATGTAGTTTTTAACAAATAAATAGCTTTTTAGTCAGGAAATGTTAATCATGATGTTTGAATGCACTAGAAAACCCAATTCTAACTTGATTTGAGAGAGAGAGGAGTTATTTTCTCATTTCTCTAAAATGTTCAGGTTATGGAAGCTTGAGGAATGGCTGGATTGAGGGTCTAAACTGACTGGCTCTCTTCCTTATGATGGCTCTTCTTTTGTCAACTATTGGCCTTACAGTAAGATGGCTGCCAGGCTTTTATCCAATCCACCCAGAAGCTCCAGTGGAAAGAATGAGTATCCCTCATAAATATTTCAACAATTGGCCCAAAACTGAGTCTCACTGAATCTAACTAGTAACATGTCCATTATTGTAACCATTAGAGAATAAATATCTCTCTTGAGAGGGTAATTTGTTAAGAAATATCAGAATACCATTACAAAGGAATAATCAATAAACAGATATCCATTGTAGAGAATACCTGATATGTCCATGAGATCATTTTATGGGGAAAGGAACAGATGGTAAAAATACATGCTCATTGTACATGGCAGAGCTTTTCAGTATCTGTAATACACTGTCCAGTCATTCACAAGTCTCCCAGCTTCATCCAAGAAATCTTACTGAGCAGTGTATAAAAATAATTCTGCTGAATATTCAAGGAGAATTAGTTCTTGAAAAGGTCCTCACTTTGTGATATCCAGGTTCATTTCTGGGTCATTCTTTACTGACGGACTCTCTCACCCTTGGTATATCTATTACCAGTTACTGGAATGAAACCCAGCCACTTTACTCTTTATCTTTGCTCCAAGACCTTGATCATGTGTTTTATCTGCATATTCCAACTTAATTTCTCTCTCTTGGTTTGATGTTCTCTTGAGCTAAATCTGTGTTAAAGAACCTTCTAAACATAGTTCCAGGCCTCTTATACCTCAATATTGCCCTTACAGAAGGCCCTATTGGTCAGTCTCTGACTTTTACGCACATTCTACTTCTGGGCTAAGATCAGGCACCAAGACCAGCTAAAAGTATATAGAACCATTTTCTGATGAAGAGAATTAAACTGTAAGCCCAGTACATGTGACCTAAGAGGAAGTAACTCAGAAGGTATGCAGTGTCCTTATCCTAAGGAGAGTGTATGTGGCCAAGGAAGCAATAGTCCCAGTTCTGCGTTTTTTCAGAGTCAAGCAATTTATCATTAATCCTTTATATTTCTTTCAGGCAAACCCATCTCAAAATATGTTTATTAGGGCAATAAAAATGTATCTAATAAGCAGTCTTAAGCAGTGATTTTTATCCGGGGATAGAGGACCTGAGAGTGGGGGATGTTTATGAATTACATGCAGAATTTCCTGTCCACCCCAATCCCACACCAAAGGTTATAAACCATTGACATAGAGCACTGATCCCTAACCCTAAATTAACTGGAGCTTATTCAAATCCAGATTTCTATACCCTAGCCAAGATATAATAAATCAAAATTTCTGAGTGGAAAGCCTGGATGTTGATATTTTTTAAAACTTCTTAGATCATTCTGAAGATCAGCCAGGTTTGGGAATTACTAGGATGCAGCATCTGGTCCCAGAGCAAAAGAGAATTAGAACTCAGCAAGCATATGCTCCAATTGAACAGGCAGTTGCTTATCACCCCCTTGCTTGCTTTGAATCAAAAATAATCCAAGCGTTTCTTCATTTGGGGTTTGAGCAGAATGCATCAACAGAGCGACCACTCTGCAGAAGCTGTGTATCCAAAGGTCCTTCATGGGTGGATTCACTTTAATAGGAAAGTTGTTCTCTCTGCAAGTGACCAGCTGGGTAAACCTGCCACCACACCATTCTACCAATTATCACTACACCCTATTTAGAAAGTCAGGGCAAGTTACTTCCCCATTTGAAAGAGGCAGTAAATCTCCTTATGCAGTGAGTATTAATTCTATTTTAGAAGCCCTTGGGTTATACATAAAGAGCAAAATAAAAAACAGATTACTCCATTCAACAGGAAAAAAAAAAAAAACATTCATGCAAATCAGGCTTTTTATGTAATATGGATTAAACCACTAATGGTGTAATCCAATTAAACCACTTTCCAATTTTTTTGTTGTTGTTGTTAATCACCACATGCACCCTCTGAGACATCAGAATGTATTCTATCTTTATAGTGTGAAAATTAGATAACTAAAGTGAAGTTGTATAAATGTACATTTAATGAAGTAATAAGGTGATCCAATGGCAATTTATAGATAAAAATACAGCCCTGTGTATATTTGAGAAGCATATATACATATAATGAAATATACAAGGTCTCTTATCACCTGGGGTTATTGTATTTTTCTTACTGCCTCTCTGGCTACTTGACATCTGTCTACTCCAACAGCTTCAGAGCCTACAAAGGCTCCAGCCACCTAAGATTTTTTCCAGCTCTGCTCTATTACACCTGCAGTCCAGAACTAGCTGCCAGCAATGATTCACTAGGCTGCAGATAATACCTGTGGTCTCAGTAGTCATCAACACCAAAACACTTTTTCAGAGATATTTGTTTAAAACAGCAAGACTATCAATAAACCAATTCTTTACAATTCTGTTAATAACTTCCCCAAACACAATCCTCTATCTCTCTCCTCTCCTGTTTTCTCATCCCCACTCTGCTCAGTGCCAGTACTCCTTTATTCTGCACACTGTGGAATCGTTATCCATCTTTAATTTATTCATTTGCTGACCTTCGCTAAAATGAAGCTCTTCCTGAAACATCCGGATTTTTCCAGGAGATTTCTCCAATGAAACAACCATGACTGTACTATCCATGGACATACAAGTCTGAAAATGAGATAGGATTCCCTTCTTTTCTCAACCCTAGCTATGATTATTATTCTGCCCTCATCCAAATCTCAGTTTCTTAGAGTTTCGTGAAGAAATACTGGGCCCTCCTTGTTCTTGGTATTTACAAATCTCATGGTCACTCCACATTCTTTGAGGACTTACATGTCATAATTCGTTCCATGTGTCCATACCAATTCTGTCACAATTCTGAGTGATTGAGAGGCCATATGAGTAAACTGATCTGATCATTATTTGACCTCAGCACTAATGATCTTCTAATCCTCTTCAGTTTAGTCATTCATTCTTGTCATAAACTACAGTGGCTCCATCTTTGAATTATTGAGCTCCCATAATGATTTTGATACTATTGAATCTTTTGGTACTTTGTCTATCCTATTGTTTTCACTCCCGATCTTACTTGGACCTCACTGATTTCTAAGGCAGTTTTCTTCTCATTTTCTACTGTTATACCACATACATCTTGGATTATCTTTGAAAGTTGATCTAGACTTTTTCTTGATCATCTAAGAAAATATTCAATAAATCTTAAATGAATTATTGCATAAGCCTAACACCACCCTGATGGCAGAAAGTGAAGAGGAACTAAAAAGCCTCTTGATGAAAGTGACAGAGGAGAGTGAAAAAGTTGGCTTAAAGCTCAACATTCAGAAAACGAAGATCATGGCATCTGGTCCCATCACTTCATGGGATATAGATGGGGAAACAGTGGAAACAATATCAGACTTTATCTTTTTGGGCTCCAAAATCACTGCAGATGGTGATTGCAGCCATGAAGTTAAAAGACGCTTACTCCTTGGAAGGGAAGTTATGAGCAACCTAGATAGCATATTCAAAAGCACAGACATTACTTTGCCAACAAAGGTCTGTCTAGTCAAGGCTATGATTTTTCCAGTAGTCATGTATGGATGTGATAGTTGGACTGTGAAGAAAGCTGAGTGCCAAAGAATTGATGCTTTTGAACTGTGGTATTGGAGAAGACTCTTGAGAGTCCCTTGGACTGCAAGGAGATCTAACCAGTCCATTCTGAAGGAGATCAATCCTGGATGTTCTTTGGAAAGACTGATGCTAAAGCTGAAACTCCAATACTTTGGCCACCTGTTGCAAAGAGTTGACTCATTGGAAAAGACTCTGATGCTGGGAGGGATTGGGAGCAGGAGAAGAAGGGGACGACAGAGGATGAGATTGCTGGATAGCATCACAGACTCAATGGACGTGAGTTTGAGTGAACTCTGGGAGATGGTGGACAGGGAGGCCAGGTGTGCTGTGACTCATGGGGTCACAAAGAGTCGGACACGATTGAGTGACTGAACCGAACTGAACTGAACAAAACTTCAACATTGGAATAATTGTAGTCTATATCTTTTGCTTGGAATCCTTAGTAAAGCTAAAGCAGACAACTATAAGTCTTGTGCTGTTACAAACATATATATTTTGATGTATATTTACATATACATTTTGTACATACACAGAGTAATTTTGTACACATATGTGTGGAATGATCACCCCAAAATTTTCACTCTTTTAGGTTATCTTTCAATTAGAGGCTGGCATTTGGTTGACTGCACTTTGCTGTTTCCAAAGATTTGGAATGCCATGCATTTGGTATCTTAATTCCACTAGAACATTGCATAGAGACTCTGCCTTATTACCGTGCTCACTGAAGTGGGTAAATTCACCCGAGAGTCATCAGAACATGGCCATGAGTAGTTAGCACTCAAGAAGGCACCATTTATTTAACTGGAAAGTATAGCAAGCTATTAAATAGAGCTGGTGCCATGGAATTATGATGCAAAAAAATATAACATAAGTACCACAAGAAGAGAATTTAATGGTAATTTTCTATCCTTTCCTATTCTATGTTCATATTTTAATCAACTAAGAATGAGAAAGAATAGCTGCTTCTGAATTGTCTCCAACATGGACTATTATTGCTACTTTATTTTTCTATTCCTGGAGTGCAATTCAAAAGAAACTGGGCTTGGTTACTTTGGATGCTTGCCTCATAGAATTATTTATGTTAAAAGTCACAAAACCCTCTGGACTACCATCTGCTGTCTGCAACAGCTCCTCTAATTTCTTTTTGCTTGCTCCAAATCTCCCTTTATATTTCAAGTTTTGTCCCCAAAGTAATTTCTATAAGAATGTGTCTGTATTCAACCTTCTGCAAGTCACCTTCCAATGCCCTGAGTGGTAAGAGGGGCTCATTCTACATCACATGGAGTGAAATAGCTACAAGAACATTTGGTTTTTGTTCTAAACCAATGTTTTAGTTTATCTGTAACAAGTATTTATTTATTTTAGGATATGTGTTAGAAATAGAAGAGAAATATCATAGGTTGTAACAGAGTGGAAGATGGTAGAGGCTGGGGAAGCTCAGTTATTTTTTAGATAGTAAAAAGTTTCAATAAACCAAGGACTGGCTATAAGCATACCATTGACTCCATTTCATACTATGCTATTCTTAGTGTATTTTCATTAGGATAATAAATTTGTGTCTGCATTTTCTCTAAATGATGTGTGGTAAATAATTTTCAGATAAAACATTTATTCAGTGAATTATGTAATGGGTAAAAGAAGCACAGACTTTAGTCAAATAAAAGACTATTCCCATCACTCTTAATAAAAAGTAAATGCAAACACTGGTGATCAGAACATAGGATGTAATTACAGTAGGATGTGACAACTGTACCTTAACTAACAAAAGACCTTCGGAATGTTAGCAGTTTATAAACTCATCCTAACAAGATCAAGACCTATTGCACACCTACAGATAAAAATAAAAAGTAAAATTAACTAATGTAAATTACTTTATTTTAAATTTGTTTTGCATGTATCCATATGAAATTGAATAGCAATTAATACTTCAATTATTATTAAACACACATGAGCACATATATACATGTATGTAAGTTCAGTTCAGTTCAGTCGCTCAGCCATGTCCGACTCTTTGCAACCCCATGAAGCACAGCATACCAGGCCTCTCTGCCCATCACCAACTCCTGGAGTCCACCCAAACCCATGCCCATTGAGTCGGTGATGCCATCCAGCCATCTCATCCTCTGTCGTCCCCCTCTCCTCCTGCCCTCAATCTTTCCCAGCATCAGGGTCTTGTCAAATGAGTCAGCTCTTCATATTCGGTGGCCCAAGTATTGGAGTTTCAGCTTTACCATCAGTCCTTCCAATGAACACCCAGGACTGAACTCCTTTAGGATGGACTGGTTGAATCTCCTTGCAGTCCAAGGGACTCTCAAGAGTATTCTCCAACAACACAATTCAAAAGCATTAATTCTTCAGTGCTCAGCTTTCTTTATAGTCCAACTCTCACATCCATACACGACCACTGGAAAAACCTTGACTAAACGGACCTTGGTTAGCAAAGTAATGTCTCTGCTCTTTAATATGCTCTCTAGGTTGGTCATAACTTTCCTTCCAAGGAGTGAGCATCTTTTAATTCCATGGCTGTAGTCACCATCTGCAGTAATTTTGGAGCCCAAAAAAATAAAGTTAATCACTGTTTTCACTGTCTCCCCATCTATTTGCCATGAAGTGATGGCATGTATGTATGTATGTATGTACATGTACGTAAATTCTTTCTTTAGTTCTATACTGTAAACTTGTAAAGGAAAGATTCATGTAACAGGAATTGGGAAGATGAACTGGTTGGGGGAGAAACAAACAAATATCCATATCACCAAGAAATAAAATAAGAAACATGCCCTTCTATAGTAAACAAGTAACAGACACCTCCTTTCCTCTAGTCCTTGTGGAATTAATATACAACAGAAGAGGTTTGAGAGCTGATTTGGAGGAAATAGCCCCAAAAGTCAATCAGTTTGCTCAGTTCAGTAGTTCAGTCATGTCCGACTCTTTTCAACCCCATGAATTGCAGCACGCCAGGCCTCCCTGTCTATCACCAACTCCCAGAGTTCACTCAAACTCACATCCATCAAGTCGGGGATTCCATCGAGTTGGGGATGCCATCCAGGCATCTGATCCTCTCTCGTCCCCTTCTCCTCCTGCCCCTAATCCCTCCCAGCATCAGAGTCTTTACCAATGAGTCAACTCTTCGCATCAGGTAGCCAAAGTATTGGAGTTTCAGCTGTAGCATCAGTCCTTCCAAAGAACACCCAGGACTGACGTCCTTTTGAATGAACTGGTTGGATCTCCTTGCAGTCCAAGGAACTTTCAAGAGTCTTCTCCAACATCACAGTTCAAAAGCATCCATTCCTTGGAACTCAGCTTTCTTCACAGTCCAACTCTCACATCCATACATGACTACTGGAAAAATCATAGCCTTGACTAGACAGACCTTTGTTAGCAAAGTAATGTCTGTGCTTTTGAATATGCTATCTAGGTTGCTCATAACTTTCCTTCCAAGGAGTAAGTGTCTTTTAATTTCATGGCTGTAATCACCATCTGCAGTGACTTTGGAGCCCCAAAAAATAAAGTCTGACACTGTTTCCACCGTTTCCCATCTATTTCCCATGAAGTGATGGGACCAGATGCCATGATCGTCGTTTTCTGAATGTTGAGCTTTAAGCCAACTTTTTCACTCTCCTCTGTCACTTTCATCAAGAGGCTTTTTAGTTCCTCTTCACTTTCTGCCATAAGGGTGGCATCATCTGCATATCTGAGGTTATTGATATTTCTCCCAGCAATCTTGATTCCAGCTTGTGCTTCTTCCAGTCCAGCGTTTCTCATGATGTACTCTGCATATAAGTTAAATAAGCAGGGTGACAATATACAGCCTTGACGTACTCCTTTTCCTATTTGGAACCAGTCTGTTGTTCCATGTCCACTTCTAACTGTTGCTTCCTGACCTGCATATAGGTTTCTCAAGAGGCAGGTCAGGTGGTCTGGTATTCGCATCTCTTTCAGAATTTTCCATAGTTTATTGTGATCCACACAGTCAAAGCTTTTGCAGTCAATAAAGCAGAAATACTTGTTTTCCTGGAACTCTCTTGCTTTTTTGATGATCCAGTGGTTGTTGGCAATTTGATCTCTGGTTCCTCTGCCTTTTCTAAAACAGCTTGAACATTTGGAAGTTAACGGTTCACAAATTGCTGAAGCCTGGCTTGGAGAATTTTGAGCATTACTTTACTAGCGTGTGAGATGCGTGCAATTGTGTGGTAGTTTGAGCATTCTTTGGCATTGCCTTTCTGTGGGATTGGAATGAAAACTGAGCTTTTCCAGTCCTGTGGCCACTGCTGAGTTTTCCAAATTTCCTGGCATGTTGAGTGCAGCACTTTCACAACATCCTCTTTTAGGATTTGAAATAACTCAACTGGAATTCCATCACCTCCACTAGCTTTGTTTGTAGTGATGCTTTCTGTGGCCCACTTGACTTCACATTCCAGTATGTCTGGTTCTAGGTGAGTGATCATACCATTGAGATTATCTTGGTCATGAAGATCTTGTTTGTACAGTTCTTCTGTGTGTTCTTGCCACCTCTTCTTAATATCTTCTGCTTCTGTTAGGTCCATACCATTTCTGTCCTTTATCGATAAACAGAAATAATAAAGAGAACAGGAACAAATTAAGATTTCCTCTCCCTCAGCTAAATTAGGAAGAGTTGAGTGATGAAAAATCACAGGTTGAGTGAGTAGGTTAAGCAGCTGGTGTTAACCACATGATCTGCAGATTCTTAGCAATGTATAAAGACAGCAGCATGACCAGAAAGATTTTACAAACAACCCCAAAACATAAGGCATGTTGTGTACAAAGAATAGTTCTGGGGAAAGGAAGATGTGCCCAGAATGGATCTTGAGAGCTGTTCAAGTTAGTCTTTTCAGTGGAATTGCAGCAAAGTGGCAGCCCTTAAATCTGAATTATTAAGCAGAATATTTAAAACCTCCCCCCACCTTCCATGCCTATCAACCAGCTTGCACCAAGATTGTAGATTGTATGTGTGGTTGTAAGTGTGCAATTTTTCTACTGCTGCTGTCAAAATCACTACAAACTTAATGGCTTAAAACAATGCAAACTCATTGTTTTATAGTTCTGTAGGTCAGAATACGAACACCATCTCAGTGGGCTGAAATCAAGATGTCAGCTGGTCTACATTCTCTTCTGGAGGCTCTAAGAGAAAATCTGTTCCCTTCACTTTTTCAGCTTGTAGAAGGTGCCTGCATTCCTTAGCACCATCTTCCACATCCCTGTCCTCTGTCTCCAAAGCCAGAAAAGTCTCTTCTCTCTGATCGTTCTTCAGTGGTCATTGCTCTTTCTCTGACTTCAGCCCAGAAAAGCTTTCCACCTTAAAAACGTGTATGATTAGATTGGATACACTTGAATAATCTGGTCAAATCTCCCTAACTCAAGGTTCTTATCCTTAATTATATCTGCAAAGGTCCTTTTGCCATGTAAGTTAACATTATCACAGCTTCCTGACTACAACACAAAGATAGACTGTTAGTAGACACAAAAGAAGCAAATGGGTTTTCAGACACAGAGTTTTGAAAGAAGAAATGTTCAAGGCACAAGGATTCAACAGTCATTTTTTATAACCTTCCTGCATCTGTGTGATAGAAAAAATTGAGATAGCAGTATTTAATACATATCTATGGATGCCAGGGAAAAGCATAATCACATGAATCCAATTACCTAGAGAAACTCATGAAAATAGTTACACTGAAACAGGTGCTATACAAAGGCAGGGATAGAAGGGAAAATTCAAATACCTAGTGGAGAGATCCAAAAAAGTCAGTAAGATTCAGTTCATAGCTCACAATACCACATACATATATACCTGCAGATAGGCATAAAAATTATCCCTCTTTTTAATATAACTTTTTATTAATGCTTTTTAATGTCATGAAATCTTTGTAAAGCATTGATTTAGATTACATAATTTTATATGTGCTCTATAGGTTATACATAATAAAATTAGTGATGTTCAATTTATACACTATAGTATCTTTATTCTTTCAGTGAGTACGAGAAAAGTTAGAGATTTCTTTCAAATATATTAGTTCTTTATTGCATGATGAAATTTCCTCTTGTCAAAATTTGTTACTGGAATTAATTTAGTTATACTCTCATTGCAAATTGCAGTCATTTTATCCAGTTTTCCTGACTCACTAGTTATGTCTAAACATGCAAAATATCTCAGAGAATTGAGGCCATTATGTGAAGAAAATACTGTATCTTTTTCATCTGAATTATACAACTAATTGAGGCCAAGGGGTTCAGGTATCTTAACTTGGAGGCTTTCTAAACTTTCTAAAAGTCTCTAAACTTTCTATGTATAGATACCATCTAAGGAAAGTAAATATTATGGGCAAATTTTTTATATTAATTAAATTCTTGAGTAACTAGATAATTGGATATGTTTGATACATCATCATCTCTGTACATTTATGGGAATGTAATAGAGAAATGGAATTTACATTTGCAGGTGGTTTTTCATGTACCAGGTACTGGGCTTTATGCTTTTATACACTTAATTATTGTGCTAATAATGAGCAATAAGTATTTTTGTTTTTATTTCACACAAAAAATAAAACTAAACACAGAGAATTTAAGTAACTTGTTCAAGTTTCCATGCGTACATACATGCTCAGTCCCTTCAGTCATGTCCAACTCTTTGCAACTCCAAGGACTGTATTCCACCAGAATCCTCTCTCCATGGGATTCTCCAAACAAGGATACTGGATGGGTTGCCATTCCCTCCTCCAGGGGGTCTTATACTTAAGTGGCAAAACTGAAATAGGCATTTTTATTTGAACAATATTTATAAATAAACTATTTGTGAGTATAGTATATAAGTATATTATTTTTCAGTATAATATACTGCTCCCAAAATTACACCAATCTGAATGATACCACAGAATCAGAAGAGGAAAAATAAGGAAACTTCCTAGCATCACCTCTCTCAACAATGTCGCTGAAACCATAGAGATTTCCAAATACTTCCTTTGATCCACAGCAGTTCATGGTGTGCTCGTGTGTGTCCATGAGAAGTAGTTGCCATCTTCCATTATTTCCAGTGGTTTTTCTAGGCTTGTTACCATGGTTGTCACTCTAACCAAATGGGGAACTAAAACTTCCAGCTACACCCCCAAAAGGTGCCTGGTGTCAGCTCTACCATAACTTCCTATTGATCTTTCCTGGACTCTTGCTCTTCATCAGTCCTGAAAGAGAATTTCTTCTTTCTGCTTCAACGATTACAGTGCAAACATGACATTGAGAATGTCCCTTTCTCTTTTAGCTCTGTCCTGTATCTTTGTTTTATTACTAAAGATTTCACAGCATAACTTTTTATTTGAATCAGTCTTTATTGAGGTCACTTGTCCTTGAGACTTCATCACTTGTCCTGTGTCAAAGATGGACTAACATTGCCCTCAGCCTGACTAAAACTTACACAAATTTTGTCCTGACTATAAGCCCCTGACCTCCCTTTTCTTAGTGCATCTACTTTAGAGAATTTGAAATTGTGAATTCTTTTTCTTCTGCTTTGAAATGTATGAAATTCTTCTCCTAGACTCTTGCCAGTTTTACAACCCAGGAAATATCTTTCTCAAGGACCTGGGAAACATGTCTTTCAAATGTAAACACTGAAATATATGGCATCCCATTCCCCTACTCTCTGTGGGGAAATGGGAGCCTAACTTTGATGACTGCCAATTAACAAACACAGATGGTGTAATAGCAGAGAGAAATATTTGCAAACCCAGAAACTCAATGTGTTCAACATCTCACTGATCAACCTATTCCCCAATGCCCATCAGTACTTTTCTATTAGCTCATTTGGGTACTCAAAAGGGCTTCTCTGGTGGCTCAGATAGTAAGGAATCTGCCTGGATTTGATCCCTGGGTCAAGAAGATCCCTTGGAGAAGGGAATGGCTACCCACTCCAGTATCCTCACCTGGAGAATTCCCTGGACAGAGGAGACTGGTGGGCTACAGTCCATGGGGTCGCAAAGAGTCAGACACAACTGACCAACTAACACTTATCTAAAGTCTATCACTAAAGTGCTCAAAAACCCTTCATCTTTTGTTTCAGTGTAGTTGAGTTTAGTCTCTTGCCTCTGTCTCAATAGTCAGAAATAGTCTTCCTTGCTTATCTAAATGTATCAGTGCAATTTTTGCTTTGACACCAGTGTGGGGGTTGGGAGACAATCTCAGTGTCTTAGAACAGGATGTTTTAGATATATTAGACCTTGGTTTCTCCATCTACCATAATATACCTCAACCCTCTCTTTCCTCAAGATGACTCCATTCCCCTCTGAGGACATTACAATGAAGGAGAGACCATTCTTTCACTGTAGGTTTGATGTCTTAGTCGTGGAGGTCCACATGTACTTCAGACTCATAGTTAACATGTAAATTAGCTCTCAGTTGGCTGATTCGGTGAGCATTCAGGACAAGCCTGCTGCTGCTAAGTCACGTCAGTCACGTCCGACTCTTCGCAGCCTACCAGGCTCCTCCGTCCATGGGAGTTTCCAGGCAAGAGTACTGAAGTGGGTCGCCAGTGCCTTCTTCAAGGACAAGCTTAGACACAGACAAATTTGTCATATGTATGCAGCCCAAGCTCTCACTCTGGAAGCACCATTACAAAAATAGAAATTATCCATTAGCAGGAGATTCAATAAGCCTTAAAGAAGGAAGCCTTATATATAATGTTCAACTTCGTGTAGTAGTATATTCACTGTATGTGTGTGTGTGTGTGTGTATATATATATATATATATATGTTGAACTTTTTATTTTGTATTGAGGTATAACCAATTAACAACGTAGTGATAGTTTCAGGTGAACAGTGAAGGGACTCAGCCATACATATACATGTATTGAAAATATATATTTTTAAAATGACCAAATCCATTAACATACAAAGAAAGGCAAAAATCTATTGGCATGAAAAAGCACAATTACACTGTTGACTACACACATATGAGGCAAATAAATTAACTTCCTTTTCTTCCAAGCCTGTAAGAAGATGTTATTCAGAACTGTCTGTAACAAAACACTATAATGTCACTGCACAGAAGCTACCAGATATGTGTGAAACACAAAGCACTGCAAGTAAAATAGCATTCAGAGGTGCCACGACACAAGAGGTGTCTAATTCCTGTGACATCTCATGGTGCCTTTAACATTATTCATGTTCAAACATTGCACACAATAGTAAACTGTTATGAAGCCAGTTCCAAGTAGTTTAAATATGGCTGGTTTCAAGTGATAAAGAGATAAGTGCAAATGACTCAAATTGAACGTATACTTTTGACTTGATATCATAAACTTGCCAGAGGTTTACGGTAATCATAACTCAGTATCTCTTTGTTAAAAACATTATCATCAATAAATATAGAACACTTGAATAATTTAAAACTTCTTGATGCCTGTGGAGAAACCTTTACTGTTATCTGTTTGAATAAGTTTGTACCTTATTTATCTATTGATTCAGAGAAACAGGTAAAGCAGTTGCTGTCAGGAATAAGCCAGTTTGTTTTTCTACAGGAAATATAGCCTGGCAGCTTCAATAAAAACAGAGGCTTCCAATTAACTCCCTCTATTACATGGAAAAGGTAATCTTTCAGCCAAACCCAGAGTACAGGGGAAGACAGACAGACAAGAGAAGAATAAAAAATAGGGACCAAAAAAAAAAAAAAAACTAGACAGAGAAGTTTTTAACTGTGGCTGCACATTCAGAATACCTGGGGAGCTTTCAAATAATACTAACAGTTAGGCCTCATCTCCAGGGATTTTAACTTAATTGGTTGGTGTGAACTCCATATTTATTATTTCTTAATGCTCCCCAGATAATTCTGTTGCAGAAAAAAGTTTGAAAACCATTAAAAATACAGGATGTCCATGAGCCCTGAGATAATTTTTGATCAATTGTCTATTAATTGACAAGAATCTTATTTGATAAGACTTCTTAGCTATTAGAACTTTATGAATGTCACAATGATCTGAGTGAATATATTAGCAAAATCAGAGTTGAGGTTCTAAATGTCAACACAGGAAATGGCACAAAGAGCCTCTCAATTTGAATAAATAGTAATTATAAGCAAAGTCATAATTTTTATTTTCTTTGGTTTCAAGGGAAACAGATACGTCCAAGATATCAATATAGTATGAAAAACTGTTGAAAAGATGCTTCTTATTCAAAACAACGAAAGAGAATCACAAAAAGTTCGTGCTTGCTATTTAAACAACTCACAACAATGAAAGTGATCCCAACCCAGTCTTTCCCTAACTCCAGTTTTTGTCATTGTGCAGAGAATTAGACTTTAAGTTATATAAACCAGAAGTAACCACAGAATTCTATGTTTATTTGGTCAAATCTGTCTACTTTTACAATCTGTCTTAGTCATTTTGGCTACTTTAGTGAAATACCATATGAAAAAGAGAAATGAAAGTCTCTCAGTCATGTCCAATTCTTTGCAACCCCATGGACTGTAGCCTATCCAGGCTACTCTGTCCATGGAATTTTCCAACCCACCCAATGGGAGTGGGTTCCCATGTCCTTTTCTGGGTAGCTTATAAACAATAGACTTTTCTTTCTCATAATTTTGGATGCTGGAAGTCCAAGATCAGGTTACCACCATGGTTAGGATCTGGTGAGGGCCCTCTTCTAGGTTTCAGACTGCTATCCTCTAGCTCTGCCCTCCTTACATGGTGAGAAATGAATTAGAGCTCTCTTGGGTCTCTTTTAGAAGAGAACTAATCCCATTCATGAGGGTTCCACCCTCATGATCTAATTACCTTCAAAAGGTCCCACATCCTAATACCATTACATTGGAAGTTAGGATTTCAGCATATGAATTTTGCAAGGTTATACATATGCTTTTGAACTATGGTGCTGGAAAGGACTCTCAAGAGTCCCTTGGACAGCAAAGAGAGCAAACCAGTCCATCCTAAAGGAAATCAACCCTGAATAGTCACCGGAAGGAGTGAAGCTGAAGCTCCAATACTTTGGCCACTTGATGCAAAGGGCCAACTCATTGGAAAAGACACTGATCCTGGGAAAGATTGAGGGCAGGGGTAGAACGGGATGACAGAGGATGAGATGGTTGGATAGCATCACTGACTCAATGAAAATGACTGAGCAAATTCCAGAAAACAGTGAAGGACAGGGAGGCCTGGCATGCTGTAGTTAATGGGGTCGCAAAAGTCAGAAATGACTTAGTGACTGAACAACAACACATATTCAGTCCATATGTCCAGACTAGTTTAAGCTTGTCTATCCTGCCAGCAATGAGAGGAAAAGGCTCAATGTCTATGGTAAGCAGAATAATGACTCCACAGATGTCCATACCATAATCCTCGGAACCTGTAGATATAGGTTGTTAAATAGAAACAGTAATTAATGTTTCAGGATGAACTAGAGTAGTTAAGGCTGCTAATCAGCTGGCATGTGATGGAAAGATTTATCCTGTATTATCCAGGTGAGTATATTATTATCACAAGGGTCGTTATGAGAGAGAGAGAGGAAGGCAGTTGTTGAGAGTCACAGTGCTCTACTTTGAGGAAGAGTCCACAGAGCACTACTGGCTTTGAAAATGGAAGTGGCCCTGATCCAAGGAATTTCAAAGCCTCTAAAAACTTTTAAAAAATAAGGAAATGAACTTACCCCTTGAAAGGATCACAGCCTTGCTGACACAGTGAGACCCATTTTGAACTTCTGACCTCCAGAACTTAATATATTTCTGTGGTTTTAAACAACTCCAAGTGCAGTTATTTGTTACAATGGCAATAGGAAATTAATACAGTGTATACAGACTAAGAGTTAAACTGTCTTGAAACTAGATTTGACCTTATTTAGGGCTTCCCTTGTGGCTTAGATGGTAAAGAGTCTGCCTGCAATGCAGGAGACCTGGATTCAATCCCTGAGTCAGGAAGATCCCCTGGAGAAGGAAATGGCAACCTACTACATTATTCTTGCCAGGAATATCCCATGGATGGAGGAGGCTGGTGGGCTACAGTCCATGGGGTTGCAAAGAGCTAGACATGACTGAATGACTTCACTTTCACTTTCACTTTCAGGCTCTAGTCTGTAATTTTCTTGACTTGAAAACTCTTCTTGATCATGCAACTTCCATTTGGACACTTGGTCCAATTTTTCTTCTCCTTTGACTTCAGGCGTTCTGTTGATTTCAATTTCCTTGTCTGAAACTTACATGAATTACTATTTGGTTAAAAAAAAAAATCCCTTCCATTTGAACCTTGCCCCCAAGAACACATTGACAAGAGGTATCTTATAAGCACAAATCTGATCTATTTCAATTTCCCAAGCAGAAACTATATCCCAACTATTTGTTTGTGAAAACCACTGTGAGTTTTATAGCTGAATAAGGCTATAATCTGTCCATAAAGTATCAACAGATGATAAATCCGAGATTTTAAAATTTCCTGTTCTTTAAAAAAGAAATAGGATAGAGCTGGCCTAATATTAAAGTTAATAAATCTGCCATCTACTGGTGTCCAATGAAAACTACAAGCATGAAGCCTTTAATTCATAGTTGGTAGGTACCACACAGCTGTAATACAAAGTTTAGCTATGAAAGCAACTTTTGTCATTTCATGAAAACCAATAATAACCAATATACTGTTTTCTGCCACTTTTTGAGAATATAAATGCATTTACCTTGTCTTGGTTGCTGAACCCTATTTATGATAGCAGAAACTAAGCCCTGAGATATATAATTAAATTATGTCCATGTTCATAGTCCC
This sequence comes from Capricornis sumatraensis, assembly GCF_032405125.1. Lineage (NCBI taxonomy): Eukaryota > Metazoa > Chordata > Mammalia > Artiodactyla > Bovidae > Capricornis > Capricornis sumatraensis. The sequence goes on along the minus strand of NC_091074.1, from coordinate 100,880,167 downwards.
TTTGTACAAGAGGCCATTTTCAAGATTATTTCTGTTCTTACTCCCTGAACCAACATGTAAAAGAATTTTTTTAATGAAATCTGACTGTGCATACACACTCATACACATTCTGTGCCTAAGTACTCACACACTCACACACACACACACACACACACACAAAAGGATTTTGCTTCCAGGTGTCCTAAGTGTCCTAAATCAAAACCACAAATCTGCTGATGTCCTGCTGAGTAAAGGACATCTTGAGGATTACTAGATAATAAAGAGCATCCTCTGATAAATAAATGATATTATAATGGCAAAATCAATCCTGTTTTTGACATTTATGAGTATTCAGTTTTGACTGTCACTTTAGGAATATGATGACACTGTGGTTATATTTATAATAATTTAATGCTTCAGTGTTCTTTGATTAACCTTTTGTTGCCTGAATTTCTGTATTCTTTTCTCTCTGTGAAAAAAAAAGAAAACATTCGATAGCTATAGTTTGGGGCAGGAGCTTTCAGCCAACAGAGGATGTTGAATCTCTTCATGGTGATTTAGCCTCTGTACATCGAGTGACTAAAATCTGGTGACACACACATGAAGGAGTTACACAATCATACTTCAACCAGGACATGAGTAAGTTGCTCAGTATGCAGAGGGCAGATTACAATGAATAGAATGAACAGCCTCTGCAGTTTAGATCTCAAGTTGTTAGAATTTTCTGAATTTCCTAAAAGTGGGTCTAAATACAAGGGAGACTACAACATATAAGAGAAAATCGTGAGAAATCAAAACATTAAAGCACTAAGGTAACTACCTTGGAGATTGTGAAACAAAGACAAAAAAAATTCATGAAATCTCTAACCAATTCAAAATTAGTAAGGATATATAACATTCATGCAATGTTCGGAGAAAACAATGGCATGAACTGTGCATAAATGCTAGGAAATATTCTTCATTGAGCCTATTAGGTTTGTCAGATCATTCAGGCCAGGAATTTTACTCCTATAACAAGAAACAGTGAAGCAAGCTCCCTCTACCCTTTATGTGAAATGGGGCATTTATATGCAACAACTGATCATGTCAATGGCAGAAACTGTGTAGGAGAGATAATGTGATCAATCCCAGTATCTCTAATTAGTGTTCATATGGGCTAAGCTATGTCAAGAAAGCCCAGGAGAGGGCACAGCTGGTAGTACTAATTACAGTTAAGGATCAAGCAATTAAAATAAAATGATTAGACTTGTACAGGCCAGAGTGTAAGGATAACAGGAAACTAGCTAAGTATCTTTGCTGTAACATTGGAGAGTGTTTCCTGGGAAAAAGAGAGATAGGATCTAGGCATGCCTCTGTGGAGGGCTCAGATAAGTGATAGATAAAATATTTTTTGTTTGATTTTTGAACTTTTTAGGGATGCAACATTTGGAAATTGATCTTGGACAAAGAGGCATAAGCATCTTACAAAGAAATGAGACACGTTAGAGATGTTTTAATAAATTACCTTTTGATAATTTATTTTCCCTTTTCACACTTGGTCTAATAATAGTTTGTATAAATGATTCTGTATTAAAATTTGACTATGAATTTCAAGCTTCAGAGCTGAGGGTCTAGACTTATAATTTGAAGTTCAACTAATTACGTCTGTCCTGCTTAAAATCTCATCCATAAACATAAGATTTAAATCACAAGAAAGCCTATAAACATCTTGGGACTTTTGCTATTTCTAGATTCAGGTGAATGTACAAGTTCTATAGTGGAATAAGTTAAAACACATTTATCTTCATTAATATAAAGCATATCTATCTTCAGTGATGCAGACCAATGAGAAAAATATGAGATACAAAATGTAGAAATTAATATGGCTCTGGAATACTGTTTCCTCAGGAGAAGAAGGGGACAACAGAGGATGAGATGGTTGGATGGCATCACCAACTCAATGGACATGGGTTTGGGTGGACTCCAGGAGTTGGTGACGGACAGGGAGGCCTGGCATGCTGCGGTTCATGAGGTCGCAAAGAGTCAGACATGACTGAGAGACTGAAATGAACTGAACTGGAACACTGTTTGAATCTTTTCAAACATGCTTTCACTCTGGGAGTGCTGAGATGGTGCCAATACACCCTAGAGATACTTTATCATTCAGAAAAGCCTTTGAGAATAGCTATTAAAAAACATAGACAAGTACCTATGTATGGACTAAGATACTCTAAAGAAATACAGTACAATAAATTTACTATTTTGCTGAACAATTGACAATGAGTCAAGAGTTGTTCTGGATGAATTTTCATGCATTATCAGTAATTCTGAATGCAGTCTTACAACATAAGATCCATGTTAATATTTCATAGGCATCAAAGAAGGTTAATAACCTTACTCTAAGAAGCAGCAGAGCTGAGATTATGTCCCAGGTTGATTTGACTTCAACCATCATACCATGAGGGCTCTCTATTGCTGGCCTCACTGGGACCACTTAGAAAAGAAAAAAAGTAATCTTGTGCCCTAAACAAGGGAGAGGGATTGCAAGAAGGGGATGGTCAGTGAACATGTTCACTGAGTTATGGCCAGGAAGAGAGTTTTGTAAAACACTCCATTTCTGATTCCTGAGAACTAACATAGTTTCTTAACAAAAGGAGAAGTAACTATGCGTAATTGCATGTGTCATTAACCTTAAGCTGACCTCTCATTCACTTTTTGTGCTGTTCAATCAGAGTGGACTCAACGGAACCCAAAGCCTTGAGTTGCCAACAATGACCACCAGCTACAGGAGCTGCAGCATAGGCAGAAAGACTGATTCTAGCCCAAATTAGAAACTCATGAGTGGCATAAGCAGAAGGCTACAGATGCTGACCTGAAGCAGAGGCAGACTGGGGAGGGGACAGACTTCACTAGAAGTGAAATCAAGAATATCTAAAGATAGTGTGAAGTTAGCATAGAAGAGAGGAGCACAGACTTTGAATGGACTTCTCCCAGAGGACTGGAGACAAAGGTCTGCCAACATTAAATAAGCTGACAAAGAAGGAAAGAGGCTTTTTCTCCTGCCTCCACGTCACCCAAACACAGAGAAAAAGACACATGGCTGCTGGGAGTCTGGTTTAAATGAAAATCCCAGGGGATAACAACATCTCTTTCAAAGCCTGGTTCATGTACAAGCTTCTGCTTCTTGTTGTGCTAATCAATCCTTCAAGTTAGTGTCCATATATCATTATAATAGAGTTTTTCTAAACTGAATTCAATAGGGAGACATGTTTATGATAATTTTATTTACTTTAAAGAACATTATAGAAGGTGTGTTTATTTTATACAGCTATTAGCAAACTGTGTTGCCACAAATCTTTATATAATTCTTTATAAGCAAGACAGGGAACTCAAAAGCTATTAAGGGAGGAATTGAACAAAGTTGACTATACTGATATTTTTTATATTATACCATAAACTGCACAAAAGTTGTTACAAGTAGGAAGAAAATATTTGTAAACCATATACTAAGCAAGGAATTAATGTCTCTAATTAGGCAAGGCTATCTGACAAATTTTTAAAACTTAGTAAAAAAAATAAAGTATTAGGGATGCAGGTTCAATCCCTGCTCAGGGAACTAAGATCCCACATGCCACAGGGCAACTGAGCCTCCATACCACAACTAGAGAAGCCCACATGCTGCAATGAAAAGTCCATGTACCACAATAAAGAACCAGTGCAGCCAAAATTAAAAAAAAAAAAAAAAATAGACAAATTATTAAAACAGCCAAATCTCTGAAGAAGAAAAGCTAATGGTAAATAGTCATATTAAAGGAAACTCAGAATAATAGTTAAGCATATAAAAATTAAAGCAACGATGAGAAGACATGTTTTACCCATTGGGTAGTTTTGACCAATAGGGTACACCAGAAGAAACAGAAAGCCAATTTCTAGCCTAGTCTTTAACAGGGTGATGTATTAGGGATATCCAGAGAAACACCACCAATAAGATATCTTCAAATACAGAGGGATTTATTGTGTAGAATCAAGTCATGATTATGGAGACTAAAGTGTCTCAGAACATGCCAAGGCCAGTGATGCAGATCCAGTACAAACCTGAAGATCTGAGAATCAGAGGGGCCAATGGTGCAAGTTCCAGTTTCAAGCCGAAGGTTTGAGAACCAGGAGCATCAGTGTCCAAGGAGAAGATGGATGTCCCAGAGCAACCAGAGACAGCAGTTTACCCTTCTTTCATCTTTTTTGTCATACTCAGGCCCTCAATAGATTGGATCATGCCCACCCACATCATGAAGGCATATCTACTTTACTCAGAATTTAAATGCTAGTTTCTTCCTGTAATACTTTTACAAGCATATCCAGAAATAATGTTTTACCATTTACTGGGCATTCCTTAGCCCAGTCAAGAAGACAGGTATTAATCATCAATGATGAGCAGATTATTCCTTAGTTTCTTTGAACCCTGAGCCACCAGATAAGAAGTCCATTCCTCTGCTTGAGAGATCACATGGGGAGGTCCTGAAGGGGAAAGGCCTGGCTGAGTCAGCCTGCTGCCATTCCCACGAAAAAGTCAGGCATTTGAGTAAAAGAGCTCTACTAATTGAGTGGACTCTAGACCCACCAGACTCTACTCAGTTATTCACTACCAAGTGACTCCAGCCAACGTACAACAGAAAAATTACCGAGTCAAGCACTGCCTAAAATTTTGACTTATAAAACATACCTATATATACAATGGTATATTACTTAGCAATATAAAAATGAAAACTTGCCACTTGTGACAATATGGATGAATCTAGAGGGCTGAGTGAATTGTCAGACAAAGACAAATACTGCATGATATCACTTATATGTGGAATCTAAGGAAAAACAAAACAAAACAAAACAAAAACAAATTCATGGATACAGAGAACAAATAAGTGGTTACCAGAAGGAAGGAGTTTGGGGGGTTTGTAAAATAGGTGAAGGGGAATTCAGAGGTACAGATCTTCAGTTATATAATAAGTCCTGAGATACAATATAGAGCATAAGAAATATGGCCAATATCTTTGCAATAGCTCTGTATGGGGGCAGGTGATTACTAGACTAATCATAGTGATCATTTCATAATGTACACAAATGTAAAATCACTATGTAATACATCCAAAACAAACATATGCCATCTATTAATATATTTCAATGAAAAATAAAATTTTAACTTTCTATATTAACTTCATATAGGTATAGATATAGTCACATATATACTATATATTAATACAATATACAACTGGAGATATAAAGTATATCTTCATGTAAGTATAGGTAGATGGATATATCTCTATTTAGCTTTTGAAAATGTTTGTTACACAATAATAAATAACCACAATAGATGCTAACCTCTAAAAATTAATAGCAGGATAGCTCTCTAAATTAAGAAACACCTTTAAGATAACTGAAACAAAACTGGCAGGAGAGGTCAAAAGAAAATAAAAAATAAATGATATCAAGTCAAGAAAGAAAAGAATATCAAAAGGAGAAAGGGCCAATAATATCGGTAATATGAGATATAGAAAAAAATGCTCATTGCATACCATAATAAGAAACTCATTAACAACTTCAGTGAGAGGAGTTCTACTGGAGGAATAGTAGTAAGCTGATGGTGTTGTTATTGTTGTTCAGTCGCTAAGTCGTGTCTGACTCTTAGCAACCCCGTGGACAGCAGCACGCTAGGCTTCTCTGTCCATCATCATCTCTCTGAGTTTGCTCAAACTCATATCCATTAATTTGGTAATGCCATCCAACCATCTCATCCTCTGTTGCTCTCTTCTTCTCTTGCCTTCAAATTTTCCCAGCATCAGGGTCTTTTCCAAAGATTCAGCTCTTCGTGTCAGGTGGCCAAAATATTGGAGCTTCAGTTTTAGCATCAGTCCTTCCAATGAATATTCAGGACTGATTTACTTTAAGAATGACTGGTTTAGTCTCCTGACGTCCAAGGGACTCTCAAGGGTCTTCTCCAGCACCACAGTTTGAAAGTGTCAATTCCTTGGCACTCAGCCTTCTTTATGGTCCAACTCTCACATTCATACATGACTACTGAAAAAATCATAGGTTTGACTGTATGGAATTTCACTGGCAAAAATGATGTCTCTGCTTTTTATTAACTGCCTAGGTTTGTCACAGCTATATCAAGAGGAAGTGTCTTTTAATTTTGTGGCTCCAGTAACCATCCACATTGATTTTGGAGCCCAAGAAAATGAAATCTGACACTGTTTCCACATTTGCCCAATCTATTTCTCAATCTATATAATCCTATCTATGAAGTGATAAGACCAGATGCCATTCTGCCATGATCTTAGTTTTTTGAATGTTGAGGTTTTCTTATTTTTTAACATTTCCAAAACTTTATAGCATTTTTTAAAAATTTAAATTTATTTTTAAAATGAAGGATAATTGCTTTACAGATTTTTTTTTTTTTTTTTACTGTTAAGCCTCAACATGAATCATGTTGAGTTTAAGTCAGGTTTTTCACTCTCCCCTTCACCTTTATCAAGAGGCTTTTTAGTTCCTCTCGACTTTCTGCCATTAAAGTGGCATCATCTTCATATCTGAGGTTGTTGATATTTCTCCAGGCAAACTTTTCCTTTTAATTAATTTATCGTTTAATTGAAGGATAATTGCTTTACAGAATTTTGTTGTTTTCTGTCAAACATCAACATAAATCAGCCATAGGTATACTTATGTCCAGGCAATCTTGATTCCAGCTTGTGGTTCATCCAGACTAGCATGTTGCATTTTGTACACTGCATATAAGCTAAATAAGTAGGGGGAAAACATACAGCCTTCAAGTACTCATTTCCCAATTTGGAACCAGTCCGTTGTTCCATATTCATTTCTAATGTTTGCTTCTTAATCTGCATACAGGTTTCTCAGGAGGCAGGTAAGGTGATCTGGTATTCCCATATCTTTAAGACTGTTCTACAGTTTGTTGTGATCTACACAGACAAAGGCTTTAGTGTAGTCAATGAAGCAGAAGTATATATATATATTTGGAATTCCCTTGCTTTTTCTATGATCCAGCAGATGTCAGCAATTTGATCTCTGGTTCCTCTGCCTTTTCTAAAACCAGCTTGTACATCTGGAAGTTCTTGGTTCACATACTGCTGAAGTCAAGCTTGGAGAATTTTGAGCATAATCTTGCTGGCATATGACATGAGTGCAATTGTGCAGTAGTTTGAACATTCTTGGGCAATGCCTTTATTTGGAATTGGAATGAAAATTGACCTTTTCCAGTCCTGTGGCCACTGCTGAGTTTTCCAAATTTGCTGGCATGTTGGGTGCAGCACTTTCACAGCATATCTTTTAGGATTTGAAATAGCTCAGCTGGAAATTCATCGCTTCCACTAGCTTTGTTCGTTGTGATGCTTCCTAAGGCCCATTTGACTTCACCCTCCACCATGTCTGGCTCTAGGTGAGAGACCACATCATCATGGTTAACTGAGTCATTAAGAGCTTTTTTGTACAGTTTTTCTGTGTATTCTTGCCACCTTTTCTTAATCTCTTCTGCTTCTGTTAGCAGAAGCTAACAGAATGTCCTTGCCATTTTTGTCCTTTATTATGCCTATCTTTGCATGAAATGTTCCCTTGATATCTCCAGTTTTCTTGAAGAGATCTCTAGTCTTTTCCATTCTATTGTTTTTCTCTATTTCTTCACATTGTTCACTTAAGAAGGCTCTCTTATCTCTCTTTGCTATTCTTTGGAATACTGCATTCATTTGGGTATCTTTCCCTTTATCCTTTGCCTTTCATTTCTCTTCTTTCCTCAGTTATTTGTAAGGCCTCCTCAGACAATCACTTTGCCTTCTTACATTTCTTTTTATTGGCGAAGGTTTTAGTCATCACCTCCTATACAATGTTATAAATATTGTAAGCTGATAAGGGAATAAATAAAACCCAGTGATTCCATTCCTAGGTAACAAAGACAAAATATCTGCACATAGAATGTACAATAGTAGTGATTTTAATCATGAAGGAGAAAAACAGAAACAACCCACATGTCCATTATCACAATAGATATGTAACTTATTCAGTAAAATGGAATAACTAGGCAGAGGCAATATTGTGGATGAATCTCAGGCTCTCAGGCAAGTCTCAGAAGACTGTGCATAATAAAATCCTCTTATAAGGCTAAGAAATAAACAAAACACATCATATGTGTGTATATGTGTATATATGTTTGAATGTACATATGTATAATAATTAAAAAGTCAAAGAAGGAAACTGATGTTGCTAACTGTGACAGTTATTGTTTGGCTACTATTTTTTTTTTTTTTTTACTATTTTACTATATCAATTTTTGATTTAATAAATTTGCAGACTCTTAAAAAAGAAAATGCATGTTGCCATTTTGCTATATCTGATAGGAAAATGCTAAACATGCATTATTTACAAATCCATATTTAACTTCCGATTGACAGCAGAAGTTTTCTGAATATATATCAAATGAAAATACGTTGAAAAGAAAATGGATTGTTTCCCATACAGAATTTCTTTCAACTATGTATTGAGGAGACTCACAGTTGTCAATCTTCATGAGTATCCTTCAGCTTTTAAGAACACTCTAAAGTTTTTCACCTTCAGGAAATTTAGTAAAAGCTGCTTAGCAGCAATCAAGTCTTTCCCCAAAAATCTGATGTGAAGATGTATCTAATATCTATCTTGATCTTTATGACAGTAAAAATAATTTACCTGGCTCTTTGGAACTGAGCCATCATCTTTGCCATATACCTTAGGATCTATTAGGCAACTCATTAATCTGAAATTGAAAGCAACATTTTAGAAGCATTTATTAATATATGTAGTTTAATGAGCATTACATCAGTATGTTTTAGAAATTGTTCCATACCTGTCCTGTCCTTGGTGCTTTGCCAGGTGTAACATGTCCTTGAATGGGGAATTCACATTCAAGGAGAGATGGTGCTCCAGATATAGAAGCAACAGCTGAAGAGGAGGTCAACACTCAGAAGCCTGAGGTTAGGAATTCTCTTTTATCTTCACTTTCTATTTTCTACTCATTCCTTTTTCCTTTTGAAAAGAAATGATTTTTTCCCCCCTGGGGTTTAAAATAATGGGAAAGGGCAGCTTATGCCTTGGTAATAGGCCAGTGAGAAAAATTTCATTTATTTCTACCTGTTCCCTTCAGTTTATGACAAAAAATAGAGCTGTTGCTGATATCTGAGGACATGCAGGATACTGGGTTATCTTGCTAAGATGTCTTGGTGTGTGACTGGCCAGGGGAAATGCAGGCAACATCAGCATGACCATTATTATGAAGTAAGCTGTGGGTAGAGTATCAGTAGGTCAAAAGGCACAAGATTAAGCTCATAACATTTGAGCAAGAATCTAGGAAAGGAAGTGGTTTTCAGAAAACCATGTTTAACTTTATTTTCAAAAAATGAGGGTTTATAAACATACACTCAAGAGTAAAAATGCCAGTATGCAAAATTAGAAGTGAGGTGAATTGACAATGTACCATCAGGATATTCCTGCATTCTTCAATTCTCATCATGTTGGGATTCAAGCATAAGTGAATAATAAAAAAATTGACTGTTCTATATACCAGGCTTGATCCTATATTAATTACATATATGTAGATGATATGCATAGGAACTTGGAAATTTAGGTCCAGGAATCAAGGTAAATTGGATGTGGTTAAGCAAAAGATGGCAAGAATGAACACTGACATCTTATTCTTTACCAGGTGAGCCACAAAGGGAGCCCCCTTAGGAATCAATGAACTAAAATGGATGGAAAAGAACAAATTTACTGCAGAGGACCATTACCTTTACTACTATGGGCAAGAATCCCTTAGAAGAAATGGAGTAGCCCTCATAGTCAATAAAGAGTCCAAAATGCATTACCTGAGTACAAAATCAAAAATGACAGAATGATCTTGGTTCATTTCCAAGGCAAACCATTCAATGTCAGAGTAACCCAAGTCTATGTTCCAACCACTGATGCCAAAGAAGCTGAAGTTGAATTGTTCCATGAAGACCTACAAGACTTTCTAGAATTAACACCAAAAAAAAAAAAAAAAGACACATTTTTCATTATAGGGGATTGGAATGCAAAGTAGTAAGTAAAAGGATACTTGGAATAACAAGCAAGTTGGGCTTTGGGATATAAAATAAAACAGGGCAAAGGCTAACCAAGTTTTGTCAAGAGAACACATTGGTCATAACAAACACCCTTTTCCAACAACACAAGAGACAATTCTACACATGGACATCACCAGTTGGTCAATAACAAAATCAGATTGATTTCTTCCTTTACAGTCAAAGATAAAAAAGTTGTATACAGTCAGCCTACAATAAGATTTGGAGCCAATTGTAGCTCAGATCATCAGTTCTTTATTGCAAAATTCAGACTTAAAGAAAGTAGAGAAAAGCACTAGGCCATTCAGGTATGATGTAAATCAAATCCCTTATGATTATACAGTGGAGGTAGCAACTAGATTTAAGGGATTAGATCTGATAGGTAGAGTGCCTGAAGAAATATAGCAGAGGTTCATAAGACAGTACAAGACAGTGACCAAAACCATCCCCCCAAAAAAGAAATGCAAGAAGACAAAGTGTTTGTCTGAGGAGGCTTTACAAAATAGCTGAGGAAAGAAGAGAATCAGAAAGCAACAGAGAAAGGGAAAGAGGCACTCAACTGAATGAAGAGATCCAAAAAATATCAAGGAAATATAAGTAGGCCTTCTTAAGTGAACGATGGAAAAAAAAAATTGAGGAAAAACAATAGTAAGGGAAAGACTAGAGATCTCTTCAAGAAAATCAGAGATATCAAGGTAATATTTCATCCAAGGATGTGTATGATGGACAGAAACAGTAAGGACCTAGTAGAGGCAGAAGAGATTAAAAGAAGGTGGTACAAATACACAGAATTATACAAAAAAGGTCTTACTGATCCAGATAACCACGATGGTGTGGTTATTTACCTAGAGTCAGACATCCTCGAGTGTGAAGTCAAGTGGGTCTTAGAAAGAATTACTATGAACAAAGATATTGGAGGTAATGGAATTCCAGCTGAGTTATTTAAATTCCTAAAACTTGATGCTGTTAAAGTGCTGCATCAATATGTCAACAAATTTAAAAAACTCAGCAGTGGCCACAGGACTAGAAAAGGTCAGTTTTCATTCCAATCCCAAAGAAGGGTGATCTAAAGAACGTTCAAACTATCAGACAGATATGCTTATTTCACATGCTGGTAAGGTTTTGTTCAAAATCCTTCAAGCTATGCTTCAGCAGTATGTGAAACAAGAACTTTCAGATGAACAAGCTGGGATTAGAAAAGGCAGAGGAACTAGAGATCAAATTGCCAACATTCACTGGATCAGAGAAAGAGCAAGGGAATTCCAGGAAAACATCTACTTCTGCTTCATTGAATATGTGGAAGCCTTTGATTGTATGGATCACAACAAACTGTGGAAAATTCTTAAAGAAATGGGGACTATCAGATGACCTTACAATCTCAAGATAAACTTCTATTCAGGTCAAGAAGCAACAGTTAAAATAGGACAAAGAACATCAGACTGGTTCAAAATGGGGAAAGGAGTACATCAAGGCTGTATATTGTCACTTTTGTTTAACTTATATGCAGAGTACATCATGCAAAATGTCAGGCTGGATGATGTTCAAGCTGGAATCATGGCAAATATATGGGGAAAAATGGAAACAGTGACACTTTTTATTTTCTTGGGCTCCAAAATCACTGCAGGACAGTGACTGCAGACATGAAATTAAAAGACATTAGCTCCTTGGAAGAAAAGCTATGACAAACCTAGACAGCAACAACATATTAAAAAGTAGAGACATCACTTTGCCAACAAAGGTCCATATAGCCAAAGCTATGATTTTTCCAGTAGTCATTTACGGATGTGAGACTTGGACCGTAAAGAAGGCTGACAGCCAAAAAATTGATGCTTTTTGAATAATGGTGCTGGAGAAGACGCTTGAGAGTCCCTTGGACTGCAAGGAGATCAAATCAGTCAATCCTAAAGAAATCAACCCTGTATATTCATTGGAAGGACTGATGCTGAAGCTGAAGCTCCAATAATTTGGCCACCTGATGCAAACAGCTGACACAGTGGAAAAGACCCTGATGCTGGGAAAGATTAAAAGCAAAAGGAGAAGGGGGAAAAAGAGAATGAGAAGGTTAGAAAGCATCACTGACTCATTGTACATGGATTTGAGCAAACTCCTTAAGATCATGAAGGACAGGGAAGCCTGGTGTGCTGTAGTTCATGAGGTCACAAAAAGTTGAACATGACTTAGCAACTAAACAGCAACAAGATGATAACAAGAATTAATCCAGTATGAGTTCTGGAATTCACAAGGGCATGAGCCTTCAACTTTCTTGATCAGCCACAATATCGTTGGCGAAACAAAAATAAGCACTTGCCTCTCTGTTGGAGCAATATACAGAGAACATAGAACACAAACTATATCTAAGAAGATGATCTACTTCATCAGTAATATTATGTCATGTCTAACCTGGTAAATCAGTCATAACATATACCAGAAAAAAGAATGTAGTCTTCAAGATTTAAGATCTGTACCTGAAATTGGAATAAAAACTTTATAGGATGCTCCCAAACATGACCATTCATTTATAATAACTTTTTAGAGTTAGTTCAACCTTCTGGGTGCTCACCTCTGTGTGGAGCAGCTCCTGATCTTTCCATAGGGTCTCCTTCAGCTTCCATTCCTATCACTTTAGTGGGATGAAGGACCCTAAAAATAGCAAGGCCTTTACTCAGACTTGAAATCTGATTGTAAACTAGGTCTATCTTCAGGAGACCTGTTTAATAAGCCTGAACTATTACCCTTCTCAGAAATATTCTAAAGCCTCATTTTCAAAACTTAAAACAGAACATCTAAACAAGCATATGTCTTATTAGTTATATAGTTTTCACTTTCACATCCTATGAATAATATAGGATATGACCTAAAGATTAAGAATAGCCTAGGTTTGTGTTGTATGAGTGAAGTTCAGGGTTCATTGAGGGAGAAAATAGAGCTGATTAAAATCTAATCAGGTTCATGCCCTTTAAAAAAAGACAGAAATTTCAGTATAGGTAGAACGAATTTTTTCTTCCAGCTAGAGTAAGAAATGTTTTTTACCATGATTTGGAAAGTTATCTCTGAAAAGAAAAATATAAGAGATCTTTAAAAGACATCTGTGCTTCAAGAATTAGCCTGACTTCCTAGAATTAAAAAAAAAAAAGTCCAACTAAAAAACTTCTATTTTGATATCATTTTAATTTACTTTGTCTTTTCTCCATAGCAGTAAAAAAAAAAAAAATGCAGACAATCATAGATGACTAAAACCTCTTCAGGTGTCTTATAAGGTCTCATCCAAAATCGTGTCTTCTTCATCATTGTGTAACCAACTGGCAGCAGTATGTTAGGAATCAACTTATTGCCTCTGCTTTGAGTGCACTCTTCATTATATTCTTTGTGATAAGCAACAGGATTCCTTTAAGCATTTCTCCTTTAAAGTTAGCATGATATTAATAAGCGCATATAGAAGGTGCTTAAGGGACTTGCAAATCATGTGACCAATAAGGGGTTAATAACCAAAATATATAAATAGCACATGCAACTCAGTTCAGTTCAGTTCAGTGCAGTCGCTCAGTATGTCCGACTCTTTGCGACCCCATGAATCGCAGCGCACCAGGCCTCCCTGTCCATCACCAACTCCCGGAGTTCACTCAGACTCATGTCCATCGAGTCAATGATGCCATCCAGCCATCTCATCCTTTGTTGTCCCCTTCTCCTCCTACTCCCAATCTCTCCCAGCATCAGAATCTTTTCCAATGAGTCAACTCTTCACATGAGGTGGCCAAAGTACTGGAGTTTCAGCTTTAGCATCATTCCTTCCAAAGAAATCCCAGGGCTGATCTCCTTTAGATTGGATTGGTTGGATCTCCTTGCAGTCCAAGGGATTCTCAAGAGTCTTCTCCAACACCACAGTTCAAAAGCATCAATTTTTCGGCACTCAGCTTTCTTCACAGTCCAACTCTCACATTCATACAGGACCACTGGAAAAATCATAGCCTTGACTAGATGGACCTTTGTTGGCAAAGTAATGTCTCTGCTTTTAAATATGCTATCTAGGTTGGTCATAACTTTTCTTCCAAGGAGTAAGTGTCTTTTAATTTCATGGCTGCAGTCACCATCTGCAGTGATTCTGGAGCCCAAAAAAATAAAGTCTGACACTGTTTCCACTGTTTCCCCATCCATTTCCCATGAAGTGATGGGAATGGATGCCATGATCTTCATTTTCTGAATGTTGAGCTTTAAGCCAACTTTTTCACTCTCCTCATTTACTTTCATCAAGAGGCTTTTTAGTTCCTTTTCCCTTTCTGCCATAAGGGTGGTGTCATCTTCATATAACTCTATATCCCCCACCCCAAAAAAAAACTGATTGCAAAAAATGCAGAAGACTTGAATAGACATTTTTTGAAAGAAGACATACAGATGGTCAACAGGCACATGAAAAGAAGCTCAACATCACTCATCCTCAGGGAAAACGCAAACTGAAACCACAAGGAGATAACACCTAACTGTCAAATGGACATTATCAAAATGACAACAAAGAACAAGTGTTGGTGAGAATATAAAGGAGAGGGCTACCTCAAACACTGTTGGTGGGACTGTAAATTAATATAGCCACTATGGAAAACCATATGAAGCTTTCTCAAAAAAAAAAAATACAAATAAAATTGGCTTATGATTAAGAAATTCCACTTCTGGGTATTTTCAGAAGAAAGTGAAAACACTAATTTAAAGAGATATAAACACTCTGTTGAAGGGCATTAGTAATGAACTGTGCCCACCAAACTGAGAAGGCACGTTAAGGCTGAAAAAGAAGACAGCTCCATATAATCAATGGATCACTGAAAACAGGATTATTTTGTAAAAATTGATGAATATACAAAAAGTTAACTAGAACTACTAAATAAGTTAAGCAAGGTTGCAGGATTTAAGATCAACATCCAAAAATAAATTGTATTTCTCTATAATAGCAATTTAGAATTGGAAAATGATCATTAACAATATAAAACTGTTTATAATAGCATCAAAAGTATGATACACTAAGGATAAATCTGACAAAATACATAAATTACTTGCATACTCTGTATATTAATAGAACAATATTGAGGAAAACTAAGAAATATTTAAAAATAATACAGAGGTATACTGTGTCCATGGATCAGAAGTCTCAAAACTGTGAAGACGTCAATTTTTTTCCAAGATTGATCTATAGAATCAGCAAATTCCAAATCAAAACCTCATACTGAGTTTAAAAAATTACTCAGTTCAGTTCAGTTCTGTTGATCAGTCGTGTTGGACTCTTTGCGACCCCATGAATCGCAGCACCCCAGGCCTCCCTGTCCATCACCAACTTCCAGAGTTCACTCAAACTCATGTCCATCATCCATCGAGTGGGTGATGTCCCTCCAGCCATCTCATCCTTTTCCTCCTGTCCCCAATCCCTCCCAGCATCAGAGTCTTTTCCAGTGAGTCAACTCTTCGCATGAGGTGGCCAAAGTACTGGAGTTTCAGCTTTAGCATCATTCCTTCCAAAGAACACCCAGGGTTGATCTCCTTTAGAATGGACTGGTTGGATCTCCTTGCAGTCCAAGGGACTCTCAAGAGTCTTCTCCAACACCACAGTTCAAAAGCATCAATTCTTCGGCACTCAGCTTTCTTCACAGTCCAACTCTCACATCCATACATGACCACTAGAAAAACCATAGCCTTGACTAAACAGACCTTTGTTGGCAAAGTAATGTCTCTGCTTTTCAATATGCTATCTAGGTTGAAGATTCTAAAATGTATATGGAAATATAAAGACTGAGAGTAGCCTAAACAGTTTTGTAAAGAGCAAAGTTGGAGAAATAAACATTACTTGACTTCAAGTTTTATTATCAAACTCTTCTAATCAAGACAGCATAGTATGAGCAAAAACATAGTAAAAAAAAAAAAAAAAACTATCAATGACACAGAATATAAATTCAAGAAATACATTCACACTTTTATAGACAACTGATTTTTAACAAGGTTACAAAGACAATTCAGCAGAAAAGGAAGATCTTTTTCAACAAAATTGCTGGAACAATTGGATACCCATATTCAAATGCATGAATTTTGAATCATGCCTCACACCATAAATTAGCACAAAATAGAGCATAGAGCAAAATAAATAAATAAAATTACAAAAGTTCTAGAAAAAGCATTCAATAAAAATCTAAGTGGGCACAGGTTCAACAAAGATTTCATAGATATGACACCAAAAACAATTTATAAAATAAAAATTAGATAAATTTGATAATTTTTGCTCTTTTTGTATGGCAAGTATACCTCAATAAAGCTGTTCAAAATAATTTAGAAAAATAGCCTAAGATTACCAACATTTTATTATATCAAATAAAGGTATGAAAAAAATAGGTAAAATAATTATTTCATGATAGAGGATATGTGAAACCAAAAAGTAAGAATGCTAAGTCGCTAAGTCACTTCAGTCATGTCCGACTCTGTGCGACCCCATAGATGGCAGCCCACCAGGCTCTCCCGTCCCTGGGATTCTCTAGGCAAGAACACTGGAGTAGGTTGCCATTTCCTTCTCCAGTGCATGAAAGTGAAAAGTGAAAATGAAGTCGCTCAGTCGTGTCCGATCCTTAGCGACGCCATGGACTGCAGCCTACCAGGCTCCTCCGTCCATAGGATTTTCCAGGCAAGAGTACTGGAGTGGAGTGCCATTGCCTTCTCCAAATAGTAAGAATAATCACATATTAATAAGTAAAAATCCTTCATTTACTTACTAAATATATATTTTTATCAGTTTTCATGGACTAATGAAAAGCATTTCATTAAATAGTAAATTTCCCTGGCATTGGCAAACTACCAACCTTTAAAATAGATAGCATAACCTTTAACCTGACTTTATTAAACATCATTTGTTCTAACAGGAGATTTTTACACTGACTGGAAAATAAACATTTCAAGGTTATTTATTTTCAGAACATTAAGGCTGGTATTAGTAATGTTCATTGCTATAACAGGTGCTTAGCATTCCAAATCAATGAATAAAATTGTTCATAAAAAGCCAACTAATTCACAAGAGGCCAATATAAATTTTTTAAAGAAATAAAATAACTTTTCATAATCTATACCCCTGCTAATAACATTTTACCAAAATGTTGGTAAAAATTGTAATACCTAATTTATACAATATACTTTTTCTAGCATTGCTTCAGTTCAGTCACTCAGTCATGTCAGACTCTCTACAATCCCATGGACTGCAGCATGCCAGACTTCCCTGTCCAGCACCAACTCCTAGAGTTTACTCAAACTAATATTCATCCTGTCAGTGATGCCACACAACCATCTCATCCTCTCCCATCCCCTTATACACCCACCTTCAATCATTTCCAGCATTAGAGTCTTTTCAAATTAATCAGTTCTTCACATCAGGTGGCTAAAGTATTAGAGTTTCAGCTTCAGCATCTGTCCTTCCAATGAATATTCAGGACTGATTTCCTTTAGGATGGACTGGTTGGATCTCCCTGCAGTCCAAGGGACTCTCAAGAGTCTTCTCCACATATGTTTCAATGCCATTCTCCCAAATCATCCCACCCTTGCCTTCTTCAGCAGAGTCCAAAAGACTGTTCTATACATCTGTGTCTCTTTTGCTGTCTCTCATACAGGGTTATCATTACCATCTTTCTAAATTCCATATATATGCGTTAGTATACTGTATTAGTATTTTTCTTTCTGGCTTACTTCACTCTGTGTAATAGGCTCCAGTTTCATCCACCTCATTAGGACTGATTCAAATGTATTCTTTTTAATGGCTGAGTAATACTCCATTGTGGATATGTACCACAGCTTTCTTGTCCATTCATCTGCTGATGGACATATAGGTTGCTTCCATGTCCTGGCTGTTATAAACAGTGCTGTGATGAACACTGTGTACACCCATGGTGGATTCATGTTGATGTATGACAAAATCAATACAATATTGTAAAGGAATTAGCCTCCAATTAAATAAATAAATTTATATTAAAAAAAGAGAGAGTCTTCTCCAACACCACAATTCAAAAGCATCAGTACTTCGGCGCTCACCTTTCTTTATATCCAACTCTCATATCCAACATGACTACTGGAAAAATGATAGCCTTGACTAGACAGACATTTGTTGACAAAGTAATGTCTCTGTTTTTTAATATGTTGTCTAGGGATTGATCATAGCCTCTCTTCCAAGGAGCAAGCGTCTTTTAACTTCATGGCTGCAATCACCATCTGCAGTGATTTTGGAGCCCCCCAAAATAAAGTCTATCACTATTTACATTGTTTCCCCGTCCATCTGACATGAAGTGATGGGACCAGATGCCATCATCTTAGTTTTCTGAATGTTGAGCTTTAAGTCAACTTTTTCACTCTCCTCTTTCACTTTCATCAAGAGGCTCTTTAGTTTTTCTACATTTTCTGTCATAAGGGTGGTGTCATCTGCATATCTGAGATTACTGATATTTCTCCCGGCAATCTTGATTCCCACTTGTGCCTGTTCCAGGCCAGCATTTCTCATGATGTACTCTGCATATAAGTTAAATAAGCAGGGTGACAATATACAGCCTTGATGTACTCCTTTTCCTATTTGGAACCAGTCTGTTGTTCCATATCCAGTTCTAACTGCTGCTTCCTGACCTGCATATAGGTTTCTCAACAGCAGGTCAGGCAGTCTGGTATTCCCATCTCTCAGAATTTTCCACAGTTTATTGTGATCCACACAGTCAAAGGTTTTGCATAGTCAATAAAGCAGAAATAGATGTTTTTCTGGAACTCTCTTGCTTTTTTGATGATCCAGAGGATGTTGGCAATTTGATCTCTGGTTCCTCTGCCTTTTCTAAAACCAGCTTGAACATTTGGAAGTTCACGGTTCATGTATTGCTGAAGCCTGTCTTGGAGAATTTTGAACATTACCTTACTAGCATGTGAGATGAGTGCAATTGTGTGGTAGTTTGAGCGTTCTTTGGCATTGCCTTTCTTTGGGATTGGAAGGAAAACTGACCTTTTCCAGTCCTGTGGCCACTGCTGAGTTTTCCAAATTTGCTGGCATATTGAGTGCAGCACTTTCACAGCATCATCTTTCAGGATTTGAAATAGCTCCACTGGAATTCCATCATCTCCACTAGCTTTGTTCATAGTGATGCTTCCTAAGGCCCACTTGACTTCACATTCCAGGATATCTGGCCCTAGGTGAGTGATCACACCATCATGATTATCTTGGTTGTGAAGATCTTTTTTGTATAGTTCTTCTGTGTATTCTTGCCACCTCTTCTTAATATCTTCTGCTTCTGTCAGGTCCATACAATTTCTGTCCATTATTGAGCTTATCTTTGCATGAAATGTTCCCTTGGTATCTCTAATTTTCTTGTAGAGATCTCTCGTCTTTCCCATTCTGTTGTTTTCTTCTATTTCTTTGCATTGATCGCTGAGATAGGTGTTCTATCTCTCCTTGCTATTCTTTAGGACTTTCCTGGTGGCTCAGATGGTAAAACGTTTGCCACAATGCAGGAGACCTGGGTTTAGTCCCTGGGTTGGGAAGATCCCTGGAGAAGGAAATGGCAATTCACTCCAGTATTCTTGCCTGGAAAATCCCATGGAAGGAGGAGCCTGTTAGGCTACAGTCCATGGGGTCGCAAAGAATCGGACACGATTGAGGGACTTCATTTTGCTATTCTTTGGAACTCTGCATTCAGATGCTTCTATCTTTCCTTTTCTTCTTTGCTTTTTGCTTCTCTTCTTTTCACAGCTTTCTGTAGGGCCTCTACAGACAGCCATTTTGCTTTTTTGCATTTCTTTTCCATAGGGATGGTCTTAATCCCTGTCTCCTGTACAATGTCAGAACCTCCGTCCATAGTTCATCAGGCACTCTGTCTATCAGATCTAGTCCCTTAAATCTATTTCTTACTTCCAGTCTATAATCATAAGGGATTTGATTTAGGTCATACCTGAATGGTCTAGTGGTTTTCCCCACTTTCTTCAAGTTAAGTCTGAATTTGGCAATAAGGAGTTCATGATCTGAGTCACAGTCAGCTCCCAGTCTTGTTTTTGCTGACTATATAGAGCTTCTCCATCTTTGGCTGCAAATAATATAATCCATCTGATTTCGGTGTTGACCATCTGGTGATGTCCATGTGTAGCCTTCTTTTGCGTTGTTGGAAGAGGGTGTTTGCTATGACCAATACGTTCTCTCGGTAATACTCTATTAGCCTTTTCCCTGCTCATTCCATACTCCAAGGCCAAATTTGCCTGTTACTCCAGGTGTTTCTTGACTTCCTACTGTTTTCATTCTAGTCCCCTATAATGAAAAGGACATCTTTTGGGGGTGTTAGTTCTAAAGGTCTTGTAGGTCTTCATAGAACCATTCTACTTCAGCTTCTTCAGTGTTACTGGTTGGGGCATAGGCTTGAATTACCTTGATATGAATGGTTTGCCTTGGAAATGAACAGAGATCGTTCTGTCATTTTTGAGATTGCATCCAAGTACTGCATTTTGGACTCTTTCGTTGGCCATGATGGCTACTCTAGTTCTTCTAAGGGATTTCTGCCCATAGTAGTAGATATAACGGTCATCTGAGTTAAATTTACCCATTCCAGTCCATTTTAGTTCGCTGATTCCTAGAATGTCGATGTTCACTCTTGCCATCTCCTGTTTGACCACTTCCAATTTGCCTTGATTCATGGACTTAACATTCCAGGTTCCTATGCAATATTGCTCTTTACAGCATTGGACCTTGCTTCTATCACCAGTCACATCCACACCTGGGTATTGTTTTTGCTTTGGCTCCATCCCTTCATTCTTTCTGGAGTTATTTCTCCACTGGGATCTCCAGGAGCATATTGGGCACCTACTGACCCTGCGAGTTCCTCTTTCAGTATCCTATCATTTTGCCTTTTCATACTGTTCATGGGGTCCCCAAGGCAAGAATACTGAAGTGGTTTGTCATTCCCTTCTCCAGTGGACCACATTCTGTCAGACATATCCACCATGACCCTCCCGTCTTGGGTGGCCCCACAGGGCATGGCTTGGTTTCATTGAGTTAGACAAGGCTGTGGTGCTAGTGGGATCCGATTGGCTAGTTTTCTGTGATTATGGTTTCAGTGTGTCTGCCCTCTGATGCCCTCTAACATCAGAGAGGGTTACTTGGGTTTCTCTTATCTTGGACGTGGGGTATCTCTTCACAGCAGCTCTAGCAAAGCACAGCTGCTGCTCCTTACCTTGGACAAGGGGTATCTCCTCATGGCTGCCCCTCCTGACCTTGAATGTCGTTTAGTGTGTATCAGTTAGGAAGATAAAAAGTGACCTTCTGCTCACTGAGACTTAAATACAATCCTATGGATGAGAGACACCTTAAGAACAATTTGTCATTACACATCCCAAAATAAACCTGTTGGTTTGCCATTTAGAAAAACTTATGAATAAGCTTGACAAGATTTCAAGCCTGTACACTGTTATCTTGTTCCAATTTTCTTATTAAAATTTAAAAGCCTAAAAATAGAGCCTTTGGCTGATTTCTTTTTGGTAAGACGATAGTAACTGTATATCTAATGCAGCAGTTTAAACCGTGACAATGATAAAATTTGAATAATTTCTTTATCCATTCCCTAGACACTGATTTTTTTTAAAAATTGCCCTAGGGGTGCTTCGGGTAGTCTTTGAGATCTTACTTTAAGAAAGCACTTTTAAAGTGGTCTCTAGGGAACATATATCAGAAACAAGCCAGAAGCTTCGTAAAGCTATCTCAGCTTACAGTTACATGGTCAAGGATGCTCCATAAACTTAAAACAACTCAAGGCAACTTTTGAGAAATGGAGCAGAGGCCTGAATTAACTTGCAGTTTTAAAACAGACCAATAGTGTGAAGAGAAAACTAAAACAGAAAACTCTAAGTTCAGCAAAGCTTCTGATTTCCTCTAAATTTGATACAGATGGGGTGTGAGAATAATAACTGAACGTTTATTAATAGTCTGTAGCTTTAAGTTTATATGCTTCATTCCAAAAGAAAAGTGAAGAGAAAAGAATTTCCTTGAAGGATACTGACATTCTAATTAGAGCTAGAGAACAAGAAGAGCAAAACATTATTCTAAACTTTGTTAATTCCCGATGGACATGAATCCTTGTCATGGATTAAGCACAGCTTATTAAAAGGTAAGTAAGTTTTAGCATAAAAAATAAGCCCATTTTAGCACTCTTCTACAGAAGCAAGATTTAAGTCTTTGAAGACAAATTCTGATATTGTCAAACTATAGTTGAATACTCTGATCATTACATCTCACAAAATCACATGAATATTTACACTTAACAAGCATAAACACAAGAAGAGGTAGGTATAACATTCTGTGTACTCCTTGAAGAATGCAATGACTCCTATAGGTCCCCTTTTATGGCTCTTTTTCATCTGTGTTCTTTTCTCTGTTATAAGTAGAAAACGTTATTTGCTTCAATAATTTAGCCAACTCTAAAATTCATGATTAGCCTGCATGAAGCCCTAAGGTAGTCGAGACTACAGCAACACTGTGTATGAATATGAATTTTCAAGTATTTCAACATAGAAATGAATGTTTATAATTAAATATTCATATACCAAGACAGAAATTCCAAAATTTAAAGAGGGAAGAAAAAACATAATCTCAATTTGTTTTACATTGTGCTATTCTTGTATATATGTTCAAAACTATAGTTCAAGGGTTTTCATTATAAAAACACATTTACTAATTGTTTTATTGTGGGTTTATTCCTATCTTATTCATTGTAATAAGAGACCTAATCTATACAGTTCATGTGTTTGCATGCATATCCTATTCTTACTTTTTCAGGGAAGATGAACAAGGAAAAAAAGGACCTACACAATAAATAAGAGAGTACATAGTACTCAGGGTGTAGAATAAGAATAACTATTTTGCATTCAGAATACAGTTTAAAAAATTATGGCATAAAAGATAACAGATATGGAAGTCAGGGTATGGTGATACAACATGCAGATGTGTTCCTAAAAAGATGTCAGATAAAAACATCAAAGACATTATAGCTATTCCACAGATCATAAAAAGAAATATAGCCTATGCAGGGCAAATATTAGGAATTTATCAACTAGTCAACTTTATTATAGCATAGAAATTTACTAGAATCCTTGACAGAAATGTCAAAACTTCCAACAACAATTGTGCATTTGTCCACTTCTAATATATTTAATTATGACCAATCTAGATAGCATACTCAAAAGCAGAGACATTACTTTGCCAACTAAGGTCCGTCTAGTCAAGGCTATGGTTTTTCCTGTGGTCATGTATGGATGTGAGAGTTGGACTGTGAAGAAAGCTGAGTGCCGAAGAATTGATGCTTTTGAACTGCGGTGTTGGAGAAGACTCTTGAGAGTCACTTGGACTGCAAGGAGATCCAACCAATCCATTCTGAAGGAGATTAGCCCTGGGATTTCTTTGGAAGGAATGATGCTAAAGATGAAACTCCAGTACTTTGGCCACCTCATGTGAAGAGTTGACTCATTGGAAAAAGACTCTGATGCTGGGAGGGATTGGGGGCAGGAGGAGAAGGGGATGACAGAGGATGAGATGTCTGGATGGCATCACTGACTAACTCCAGGAGTTGGTGATGGACAGGGAGACCTGGCGTGCTGTGATTCATGGGTTCGCAAAGAGTTGGACACGACTGAATGACTGAAATGAACTGAACTGAACTGAATATATTTAATGATTTTGCTTTATGGTTTTGATGTTACAGTAATTGGATAAATAGCTTAATAACAGTGCAATATTTCTTCATCTCTCTCTTTCTTCACTATAAAATAAACTTCGTTTTGTTGACTTCATGTAGTCATGACTTCACTTTTCAAACATGTTTGAATCATCCAAATTCAAAAATAATACACTAAATGCCATGCAAAATGTCATTTGAATATAAGGTTATTTTCTCCCCTTAAGTTCTTTTTTAATTTAATTGTTGAAAACAGACTTATATATATGAAACACACAAAAATAATAAATACAGTATAAAATTCCAAGAGTGTTAAGACAGAAAAAAGTCTCAAGAGTTTGTTGATAGCTACAGTGGTTAGAAAATGTAATATAAGAAAGGAAAGACTCAAGTGCAGATTTGAAATAAAGACAAGTGGAGAAGAATTCCACAAGGGAAGCACAATAATAACAAAAGCCTGGATATGTAAAAAACTGCCCATCATCCAACATCTATTGAGAACCTATTATGTGACAAGCACTGTACTTACAAGATGGAAAAATAAGAATCATTAAGACAAAGTTCTTGCTCTATAAAACCTATAATTTACTGGTGGTGAAATCTGTTGTGTCACCTTCTGCCTTTTCTGAGTATAGAACCTCAGTTTGAGGGCAGAGGGAAACCAGTTTTCTGCTGCTTTCAGATCATGTGGTTCAAACTAGCTTGGAATCCTTTACCTTCAATTAGGATAACCATGAGCAAGTAAAGAATTTTCATTATAAATCATGGAGAGTTGTTCAAACTATTGAAAAGAAAGAACTCTACTTCTACAGGAATTGCTAAACTGGGAGGCTATAAATTCCTGGTGGCTGATTTTCCTATGTGAAGAGGGAATTGCCCTACAAACAAAGGCTACAAAGAAAAAAGAAGAACCAAAACAGAAGATATTTTTATATCACTTGAAGACCTAGATCCATCTATGCCTGAAAATCTACCTTTTTTTTTATCGTATGATCTATTGCAGTTCTTTATTTTCCCTATGTAAAATTTAAATTTGGACTTCTGGTTTTGTGCTACTGAATGGTGGTTCTGGTCAACTGACTATCATACTAGTCTAAGGAACAGAAGGCAATGGGTCTGGCTGGAAAAATTTGTGTTAGAGGCAAAAGAGAAATAACCTTGGAAGGCAGACAGCAAATAGATGTGTCAAGAAATTATCCTGAAAGAGTTTGAGCCCACTGAAAATTTAACACAATTAAAGGATTGTTTTAACAACACAGTGTAGTAAGCATGTGTAAAAATGATTGAAGAGGAAGAAATCAACAAGGATGCTTAAGCTCTATCCAAGAACGAATCAATACTTGCTTTGCGACTGATTGTAACTGGAAATGGTAGAGAGGGAGGAGTCAAAGATGATTACAAAGCTTAATAATAGGGCAGTACAGCATTCACAGAAACAAGGAGGTCAAAAAGGAAGACGTGTTAGGGAAAATATAAAGTGCAATAGGACAATAAAATCTCTGATCGGAAACATCTACATGGAAGATATAAGTATAGCACTGTGGCTTTGCTAAAAGTCATCCATGAGGTATATATTTGAAGAGATCTTTGAAGTAAAGATTTTGACTATATTCCTGGCAGGAAACATGGAGCAAGATGAGCAGTATAATAGGGTGATAGCATAATTCATTTTCAAACTAGAGTACTATTGAGGGTAAAGGGAAGCTCTCAAAAACTACGCCTGGAAAATAGAAATAAATTAGAGTGTTCCTGTAAAACTCAGACATACAGTAATTCTAATTGTAGTAGAATTAAAGTAGATGGGTACTTCTGTTTCTAACTAAGACCACTTCTGCCAGGTCTTCTCTTTTAAAACTAAAAGCCCATAGATACAACAGAACAAAGACTCTTAGAGGTGGAAAGAAGACGAATGGCCTAGTGACCTCAGGAATCAACATGGCAGTGAGCTTCTTAGTTACCTTGCTACTTCCCATATATCCTTAACAGATTACTAGGTACAAACAAACAAAAACCTTCAAGAAAAGTCTTTTTCCCTACCTAAGGGGTCTGGGAAAGGATGATCTTACAACAGAAAACTTTCTTGAAAATTCCTGCCTAAATCCAGCCAACACAGTTGGAAAATATCTTACTGTTTTCAACACTGTGATCAGGGAACTTCTCTTCCACTCCATCCTCCTGCCCACAGAAGCAAGCGACCTGCATTAAATTTCCAGCCCAGTGTCTCAGCAGGGAGTTAATTTCCCATCCCCTGCCCAGAAGAATCACTCTGTGCTCCAATTCTCCACTTGGATGGTGTCCAAAACCTGAGTACAGAGCTGAGGCTGGAGCTCCCCCCATTCCCTGCTTGGTGAATGCAAGCAACTCTGATTCTCTACCAAGGAAGTATTGGTGGCCTCAGCTCAGAACTGACTTCCTACCCCGCATCCATCAAAAGTAGGGAGTGATTGGACTTTCCTTCCAGGTTGATGGCAGCAGGACCCAGCAGCATGGTCATTGGACATTTTTTTTTTTTAATGGAAGAAAAGAAATGAAAATACAGAGTCAGCAAACTTGTTCTCTTCAAGATGAAGAAATATGTAAGAATAAACACAGAATGAAAAATTTAGGCAATATGAAAATAATGATTGGGGTTGACATGTACATATTCTTGATACTATGTATAAAATAGCTAACTAATGAGAAGCAACTATACTCCAATTAAGATTTTCTTTTAAATATGAAAATAGTGAAGGCAGCATAGATTAACAAAACCACCAATAGCGATATAACTGGGGAATAGTGATACTCAATATGCAGATCAGTGGGGGTTGCTCTGAGAAGAGAAAGGTGACCTTTCAATCTGTGAGAAGATGAAGAGAATAAAAAACAAAGGGGGTGGGGGAGATAATTATGTTTTGGATGGGTTCACTCACCTGATGAAGTAAAATATCCTGACAATAAATTGTACTCCTCATTTTGTGAGTACACAGTCAGAATTTTTTTTCTTTTTCAATTTTTTTTTAATTTAAATTTATTTATTTTAATTGGAGGCTAATTACTTTACAATATTGTATTGGTTTTGTCATACATCCACATGAATCTGCCACGGGTGTACACGTGTTCCCAATACTGAACCCCGCTCCCACCTCCCTCCCCATACCATCCCTCTGGGTCATCCCACTGCACTTTTTTCACAGCTCCAATCTGAGTACCATTTCTTTGTAGACTCTATGTTTTTCATGGTTTGCTGATGGCTGACTCCCTGATTGTTCATTCTCTGGAGGGGGGAAATTGAGTAGAATAAAGCTCTTGGGAAAATCCTAATAGTGGATCAGAACTGCACTTTAATGTTCCCATCAGTTCAGTCACTCAGTCGTGTCTGACTCTTTGCGACCCCATGAATTGCAGCAAGCCAGGCCTCCCTGTCCATCACCAACTCCCGGAGTTCACTCAAACTCACATCCATCAAGTCGGTGATGCCATCCAGCCATCTGATCCTCTGTCGTCCCCTTCTCCTCCTGCCCCCAATCCCTCCCAGCATCAGAGTCTTTTCCAATGAGTCAATTCTTCGCATGAGGTGGCCAAAGTATTGGAGTTTCAGCTTTAGCATCATTCCTTCCAAAGAACACTCAGAACTGATCTCCTTTAGAATGGACTGGTTGGATCTCCTTGTTCCCATAATTAGGAGTAATTATTTTTGCATACTTTTGGCCTGAGATCTCTGCCTTTCTGGCTGTAAGCAGCAGCAGCCCAAGTCCTAAGAAGTGGGGTAAGTGACAGAAACAATTCTAAGTAAGGAATATGTATTTTCTCTGCAGAAGGCAGTCTTTCTGATGGAGGTATCACATAGGCTTTCCTCACCATAGAAGCTATTGAGGTATTGGTCAGGCTTAAAGTTTCTGGCTGCTGTTTCAACCTCAGCTATTTAAGACAAAATATTTGTATCCATTTCTTCCTTCTCCATAATAACATTTCATTAAGGTGCCACCAGTGGTAAAGAACCCACCCACCAAAGCAGGAGACTTAAGAGACGTGGGTTCCATCCCTGGGTTAGAAAGGTCCCCAGGAGAAGAGCATGGCATCCCACTCTAGTATTCTTGCCCAGAGAATCCCATGGACAGAGGAGTCTGGAGGGCTATAGTCCTTACGGTCTCAAAGAGTCCAACACTGAAGCTACATAGCATGCAGGCACATGGTACAAGGCTTTTTTGATTCACTGGATCAAAACCATCCAGCTGATTTGACTAAAAATTTATTTCCTATTGCTATTCAGGAAAAGGTTTTCAATGTTCACCATTTTGTATTAAGCAAAGTTCTTGCCAGGAGTCTTTTCTTTCCAAACTGGTTTTTCCAGTGACGATCTGGTTTCATTTTTTTTTTTTTAATAAAGCATTTCACCTTCCCTCCAGGTGATGCTAAAGATCTTCATAATTTTGGTATTAAGGATGCTGGAAATAAAAGGAAATCCAGACCATATATATAAATCCATTGTTATTTAAGAGCATTTTTTCACTGATTCCTCTTAAGTCACTAGTTAACGTCCTGATCATGCTCCCTTTCAATCTATAAGAAATTTTAAATAGTGAAAGGGGATGAAATGGGAAGACTCTGAAACATTTTAAAGAGTTTTTTTTTTTAAATCAATAACATAATTTTGGGTCAAGATGTAGCTCTTTGGGTTGAATCCAACTGAAGTATCTCAATACAATTTTTAATGAAGCTCCTTGACCTCAGGAGAGGAATAACACTTCCCAAGCTACTACCACTCATATTACTTTTTCTCCCTAATTTTGTATCAATTATAGATGCATATGCCAGAAGCCACATAGTAATCTGAAGAAGGAAAGGTCAAAATGAAGAATTATTAACTTTTTACAAGGAATTAATTAAGAGAGAACAAAAGAAAACTCCCTAAAATACTCTAGGGCTGAAGAAATATACAGTACTCAAGAAAATAACAAACTTGAAGGTGGAGAGAGTGGGATTTCTCCCTAAGGTGGGGATTCAGACCTCACTGAAGAAGGTGAGGTTGCAGTTCACTGAAAGAAAATATTTCCAGATTACCCTGGGGTGGAGTCTACTCAGTCAGTAGGCCAAGGGTAGAAACAGAACCATCTGTCAGGGTACCCCCCAAAATTTTTCAGAAAGCTGTATGCTAAAGTTTCAGCACAGAATACTTTGGAAGCACAGAGCCCCAAATTTCTTACAGTCTGTTGGTCAGTCTGTTGGAAAGCCAGTTGAAACATCAGCTGGTCTAACCAGAAAGCTACTAGGAAACTGCCCACAGGGAATTCACCAAAAGACCATCACTGGGGAGACTCCAGGAAGCCAGCCAGGATGTCCCTGCAACCTGCCATGTAGAAGCTATATGTGGTACCCACAGAGCTTATGTAGAAGTCAAGGGACCAGTGACCTTCTTCTAGGAAGCCAGGTATAGTGTCTATGAAACTGACAAAGCCACCATCTGAACTCATAAAGGAGATCAAGTGATCTCTACCAGATGTCTTCCATGTCAGCCTATACCTTCACAAACATAAAGAGGAAAGCACACCAGATCCAAAAAGAAAATCCCTTCTTCAGTGCCTTTATGCCCGAAGATTAGCATTCTGGAAGCTTGTGAGGAAGAAATATTCCAGTATCACAAATAGGGCATGAAGGGTAGATTTGAAACTATGAGGCAACAAATATATAATGGATACAATTTAATGAACCAACACCCAAATGAAGTAACTAGTAATAAAAACATTCACCTTTACTTAAGTCATCAAGAGTCCACCATGCTCTGTCTAAAGAATATGACCATGTGATTTTATTGATATTTCTCCTGGCAACCTAAATTTGAGCTTGTGCTTCATCCAGCCTGGCATTTCACATGATGTACACTTCATATAAGGAAATACGCAGGGTGACAATACCCAGCCTTGACATACTACTTTCCCAATTTGGAACCAATCTGTTGTGCCATGCCCAGTTCTAACTGTTGCTTCTTGACCTGCATACAGATTTCTCAGGAGGCAAGTCAGGTGGTCTGGTACTATCATTTCTTGATTTTCCAGTTTGTTGTGATTCACATAGTCAAGGACTGTGGTATAGTCAATAAAGCAGAAGTAGCTATTTTTCTGGAACTCTCTTGCTTTTTCAATGATTCAATGGATGTTGGCAATTTGATCTCTGGTTCCTCTGACTTTTCTAAATCCAGCTTGAACATCTGGAAGTTCACAGTTCAGGTACTGTTCAAGCCTGGCTTGGAGAATTTTGAGCATTACTTTGCCAGTATGTGATATAAGGGCAATTGTTCAGTAGTTTGAACATTCTTTGGCATTGTCTTACTTTGGGATTAGAATGAAAACTGACCTTTTCCAGTCTTGTGGCCATTGCTGAGTTTTCCAAATTTGCTGGCATATTGAGTGCAGCACTTTCAGAGCATCATCTTTCAGGATTTGAAATAGCTCAACTGGAATTCCTTTACCTCAATTAGCTTTGTTCATAGTGATGCTTCCTAAGGCCCACTTGACTTCACACTCCCACATGTCTGGCTCTAGGTGAGTGATCACACCATCATGGTTATCTGGGTCATGAAGGTCTTTTTTGTATAGTTCTTTTGTGTATTATTGCCACCTCTTAATATTTTCTGCTTCTGTTTGGTCCAAACTACTTCTGTCCTTTGTTGTGCCCATCTTTGTATGAAATGTTCCCTTGGTATCTCTAAATTTCTTGAAGAGATCGCTATTATTTTCCATCCTACTGTTTTCCTCTATTTCTTTGCACTGATCACTGAGGAAGGCTTTCTTACCTCTCCTTGCTATTCTCTGGAACTCTGCATTCAAATGGCTATATCTTTCCTTTTCTCCTTTGATGTTAGCTTCTCTTCTTTTCTCAGCTATTTGCAAGGCCTCTTCAGGCAACCATTTTGCATTTTTGCATTTCTTTTTCTTGGGGATGGTCTTGATCTCTGTCTCCTGTACCATGTCATGAAACTCTGTCCATAGTTCTTTAGGCATTCTATCAGATCTAATCACCTGAAACTATTTGACACTTCCACTGTATAATTGTAAGGGATTTGATTTAGGTCATACATGAATGGTTTAGTGGTTTCCCCTACTTTCTTCAATTTAAGTCTAAATTTGACAATAAAGAGTTCATGATCTGAGCCACAGTCAGCTCCCAGTCTTGTTTTTGCTGGCTGTATAGAACTTTTCCATCTTTGGCTGCAAAAATATAATCAATCGGATTTCGGTATTGACCAACTTGTGATGTCCATGTGTAGAGTCTTTTCTCGTGTTGTTGGAAGAGGATGTTTGCTATGACCAGTGCGTTCTCTTGGCAAAACTCTGTTAGACTTTGACCTGCATCATTTTGTACTCCAAGGCCAAATGTGTCTGTTTCTCCAGGTATCTCTTGAGTTCCTAATTTTGCATTCCAGTCCCCTATAATGAAAAGGACATCTTTTGAGGGTGTTAGTTCTAGAAGGTCTTGTAGGTCTTCATAGAACCATTCAACTTCAACTTCTTCAGCATTACTGGTTGGGGCATAGACTTAGATTACTGTGATATTGTATAGCTTGCCTTGGAAATGAACAGAGATCATTCTGTTGCTGTTGTTGTAGTTGCTGTTGTTTTTTGGTTTGTTATTTGTTTTTCAATTATTTTATTTTTTATTGAAGGATAATGGCTTTACAGAATTTTGCTGTTTTCTGTCAAACCTCAATGTGAATCAGCCATAGGTATACATATACCCCCTCCCTTTTGAAACTCCCTCCTATCTCCTTCCCCATCTCACACCTCTAGGTTGATACAGAGCCTCTGTTTGAGTTTCCTGGGCCATACAGCAAATTCCTGTTGGCTATCTATTTTACTTACAGTAATGTAAGTTTCCATGTTACTCTTGAGATTGCATCCAGGTACTGCATTTTGGACTCTTTTGTTGACTATGATGGCTACTCCATTTCTTCTAAGGGATTCCTGCCGACAGTAGTAGATATAATGTTCTTCTGAGTTAAATTCACCCATTCCAGTCCATTTTATTTCACTGATCCCTAAAATGTCAGTGTTCACTCTTGCCACCTCCTGTTTGACCACTTCCATTTTGCCTTGATTCATGGACCTAACATTCCAGGTTCCATGCAATATTGCTCTTTACAGCATCAAATTTCACTTCCATCACCAGTCACATACAAAGCTGGCTGTTCTTTTTGCTTTGGTTCCATCTCTTCATTCTTTCTGGAGTTATTTCTCCACTGATCTCCAGTAGCATGTTGGACACCTACAGACCTGGAGAGTTCATCTTTCAGTGTCCTATCTTTTTGCCTTTTCATACTGTTCATGGGGTTCTCAAGGCAAGAATACTGAAGTGGTTTGCCATTCCCTTCTCTAGTAGACCACATTTTGTCAGAATTCTCCACCATAACCCACCCATCTTGGGTGGCCCTACATGGCATGGCTCATAGTTTCATTGAGTTAGACAAGGCTGTGGCATTTCATAGCATTAAAATGATTGCTATTTTGCAGAAGAACTGTGGCATTTAGCTCATCTTTGATGTCAAAGACAAAAATGATGTCCCTCCCCCTCCACAACTCTTAGAACAGTTGCTGTTTTATACAATTAGCATATTGGAAATCCTGATACATCACTATATATAATAATATTCAAATTGTATGCATGTGTGCTAAGTCACTTCAGTCATGTCTGACTTTGCAACCCAATGGACTGTAGCCCACTGGGCTCCCCTGTCCATGGGATTCTCCAGGTAAGAATACTGGAGTAGGTTGCCATGCCTTCCTCCAGGGGATCTTCTCAACCCAAGGATCAAACCTGCATCTCTTACATTTCCTGAACTGGTTGGCAGGTTATTTACCTCCAGTGCTATCTCAGAAGCCCCAGTATTCAAATTATCTAGCAAGAAATCAACATTTTACTTTGATTTCTGGAAATGTTCCTTGGGCTAGTAAGTCTTACAGGTATTTGCAAGTGTTAACTCTAGCAAGTCTGGAATTGACCTGAAAACCTACAAGGTACAATCCTTGGCCAAAGCATGAAAAATATTGATGAATAGTGTTGCTTTGCAATCATGAATTTGAGGAATTTCAGGGCCATTCACACCATTTTGTCACCTTTGTTTATTGATAATAGTGAAATTGGTGACTTACAACTGATCTTGGTTAGATCCCTGAAGCTGAGGAATGGGTGGGGAGAGAGCTGGGTTTTGCTGTCAGGTTACGTAATAAGAATATGCCTACCTGAGCAACAGACTATAAGAAATCCTGGATGAAACTCCATTTGGCGCTTCATGGTTCCAAAGTATTGTTTGCACATGTCAGTGCTTCCTGATCCAAGAGAAAAATGTTCCCCAATGTTCTTTACAAAGGAGGGCAGTTAGAAGTCACATCTGGCCTTCCTGAATCCCTCACTACCGGGCAACTTTGGTGCCATGCATGTCCTTACTTTAATGATGTTGCAATATTGTGACTTTTTTTTTTTTTTTTTTTTTTTTACTGGTTGCTTTTCTTTTTTTTTTTTTCTTTTTCCATTCTCTTTTTTTTATTAAATTTTAAAATCTTTACTTCTTACATGTGTTCCCAAACATGAAACCCCCTCCCACCTCCCTCCCCATAACATCTCTGTGACCTTTTTTGAAACAATGATTTACAATCATTGTCATCTGAGTCCTAATTCTTCTTCAGCAGTCCTTCCCTGTCTAACTGCCATTGTTAATGCAGCAAGACAGGTAGAAGGCATAATAATTTCTAGATCTTGCAAAGTGTGTGGGAAAATATTCCAAAAGTGGACTAGGTTTTATCCCAGAAAGAACCACCAGGAAACGGCTTTGTAAAGACTTCACTTTTGAAGAGCCTCAGAAACTTTCTATTTGGCACTTTTCCTTTTCCCTTGCTTGAAATTCCTCTAGACTTGACAACTATTAACAGGATTCTACATCCCATCATGTTGCCTTTAATATTTCCAAGCCAGCAAGTTTTTGTCATTTTTGTAATGAAACTCAAATGATGAAATGTGTTGGCTCTGGGCTGCATTTTTCCTTTTTCTGAAAAGCCAAATATTGAGAATAGTCTGCCACAAATGATATCTATATTTTTCATCTCAATTTCTCATCTACTATAGGATAGTACCATCATCTCATCTCTTGTTGAATATCTGAGGAGTCCATTAAATTTGCTTGGCTTTTGTGAAGTACCGTCCTATCCCAATAAAAGCCATTAATTCATCCTGCATAAAAAAATATGCCTTTCATTTTGAAGAGGTTATTTCATAAAGCTCTGATGTGAATATTTAATGTAATCAGGATAAAAAGTGGAGTACTACTAGACATTGTTCAACATGTTATTTTAATAACATTCAAATAATGTTATTTATCTTTAAAAAGTAGAAATACAAAGTAAGATTTTTTTGTACAGGGCTTAAATAGTAGTTATGTTTAGATTTTATGTGATTAATGTATTGGATATAATTTTTCACTTGTTATTATAACCTAGCCAAAGGCATGTTTTAATTTCTAAAATTGCCAAATATTAAATTCACCAGTGAGACAAAGTATCAAGCCACTCCACCCCACCCATTATTTCTGATATGATAGCCCTGGGGAAGAATGTAACCATCCACGAGGAGAAGAAGCATAATTAAAGAAAGGAGACATGGCCCCAATGCACAGCTTTCTTGTCCAGATGATGTGAGATTCAACCCAGTGTCTCTCAGTTTCCTCAATAAAATCAAAACCAGCCCCCAGTCAGCACAAATCCTAGAGAGATGGTAACATCACCTTAATCTCCAGCCATATCATTTAATTTTGGGACTTGAGATGGGACATTAGGGTGGGGACAATAGGGTCATTTACTTTTCCCATTTTTCCCAGTAAATAGCCCTCTTTCCTCTTTTCAGTTTTTAAAGCTTATTTAATTTAATTGAACCATGGGGGTGTAAGCTAGAGAAGATTGAAGCAGGCTGTCTGTAAATTGAGTCCAGAAGGCATACCTAGAATATTTCAAACCAGTCCTTTAAATTAAATTGTTACTATAAAATAATTCTATTTTATTAAATTTTAAAGGATGATATTGACTTTACAGAATGCAAACTTGTCTCGACAGACAGTTTAGAATCTGTAAACATGTGGCAAAATCATTGTGGTTATCTTAATTATAGGTAAATATAAATATTTGTATAAAAATTATTTTAAAAATAGCTGCAAAAAAATCTTTCATCCATCTTTGTTAAATAGAAATAGTGACTCAACAATTAGCTCTTCTCTTTGACTTTCCTGCAGTGTAGCAAGAAGACAAAGCTTAAAAGATTGACTTGGCAGCATTTAACATAGATATTCTCAGTCGAAGACATTTCATATTCAGCTTGCTACTATCGTTGGTCACTGGGAATGGATGTAAAAGGAAAGAAGGGATGAATTAGCAAACTGAAAAATTAGCCCAGAGTTTAGAGAGGACCAATCTAGCTATAAATCCCAGCTCCCAGCTGTACTACTGACTGGTTATATGAAATGAGTAAGTTACTCTGAACCTGTCTTCTCACTTAAAAAATGAAAATAATACTGTAGATATTTTAAGAATGTAAGTGATGCCTCACATAAAGCCTACAACATTAAATATTTTCAAACCATTGCTGATATCATTATCATTTTAATCATGAATTTCAGACATAGTTTTGCATTTTTGCCTCATTCAGCCACAGTTTGCTCATCTGTCAGAGTTAATTCAGACCCATAATCATGGCCCTAAGCACAACTGGCATTATTTGAATCAGTGACATTTTTCTCATTAAAATTCAACACATCAGAGGTTACTGTTTTTTGCAAAAAACTGTGAATGGGGGGGGTGGGGAACAAAAAACTATGACTTGGGATTATCTGTGCTATGTGAAGGTAGCACTGAGATGTCACCTCCCTGAGTCACAAGCAAGATCTTTTAATCCAAATCTTAGAATATCTCTAATTAAGAAAGCCTAAAGTGGTCACCTAGATAGCATATTCAAAAGCAGAGACATTACTTTGCCAACAAAGGTCCGTCTAGTCAAGGCTATGGTTTTTCCCGTAGTCATGTATGGATGTGAGAGTTGGACTGTGAAGAAGGCTGAGTGCTGAAGAACTGATACTTTTGAACTGTGGTGTTGGAGAAGACTCTTGAGAGTTCCTTGGACTGCAAGGAGATCCAACCAGTCCATTCTGAAGGAGATCAACCCTGGGATTTCTTTGGAAGGAATGATGCGAAAGCTGAAACTCCAGTACTTTGGCCACCTCATGCGAAGACTTGACTCATTGGAAAAGACTCTGATGCTGGGAGGGATTGGGGGTAGGAGAAGAAGGGGACGACAGAGGATGAGATGGCTGGAGAGCATCACAGACTTGATGGGCATGAGTCTGAGTGAACTCCAGGAGTTGGTGATGGACAGGGAGGCCTGGAGTGCTGCAATTCATGGGGTCGCAAAGAGTCGGACACAACTGAGCAACTGGACTGAACTGAGCTGAACTGAAAGTGGTCAGCATGATTGCAAGAAGCAGTCACATTTGAGAACTGCAGGGAAGAGATAAATATGTTCAATTATACATCAAACATTAGTATTTATCATTGTTTCAAAAGAGCAGATGCACATTTTACACATTTTTGTGTAAAGAAATATGACTGTTTAAAGCAAACAAATTATGTTGTAGTGTATAAACTTGCAGACAAGAATTAAAAAGATAAGTAATAGATATATTATAGTTGGAATTTCAAAATTAATAAAATCAATCATGTAGGAAAATACCAAATGTCTAAACATTGGGTGGACCTAGGAATTAAGTTACCATACAAAAATAAATTACAGACAGATCAATGATTTAAATTTTTAAGAAAGATTGAAGAAAAAAAACTAAACAGCAATAATAACATAGAAGTATATTTTTAGGATTCACAATGGGAAGGCTTTTTTATCCTCCTTATCAGTCAGAAATAATATAAGAAAATACTATCCCAAACAAAGTTTCTCTATGACAGAAGATGCTCTAAAGAAAGTTTAAAAGGACAAATTCTGAAAATACATTTCAACATATACCAAAGGGTCAGCATCATTTAGGATGAGGTTTTGACAACATCCTGAAAACATTGCTGCTGTGAATTCAGTAATATCCCAGTCAAGTGCCAGCTCAAGCCAAACCGACCTCCATATAGGGTTCACAAAGGAGCCTCACATAAGAAACCAAGGCACCTTGAATCAAACTACCATTTCCTAACAGCTAACATCTATGCAAGCAACTAATACTGTTGCCGTTGTTTAGTCGCTAAATCGTGTCCAACTCTTTTGCAACCCCATGGACTGTAGCCCACCAGGCTCCTCTGTCCACGAGATTTCCCAGGCAAGAATACTGGAGTGGGTTGACATTTCCTTCTCCAGGGGATCTTCCTGACCCAGGGGTCAAACCTGCATCTCCTGCATTGGTAGGCAGATTCTTTACCACTGAGTCACCAGGGAAGCCTAACAAACTACGACAAATGCATTAAAAGTTGATTCAGAGCACAAGCCTTGGTCTCATTCAATCCTCCTATTCTCGCCTCTCAATACTCCCCATTTCTCTATACATAATGAAGAACATTCTCAAGAATACCTACATAGATCAAGCAAGGTATCCATGCCTTAACAGTGTCCTTAACTTGGTTTATCTGCTTTGTCACATGTAATACAAGCAGGGATGGCAAGAAACTGGCTGCCTGGCCTTGATGCCTAAAACTAGAAGTCTAAAGAGAAAAGGAAACATAGATCTCCATGATTTTAAGATATAATAATCTTATCTATTATAAATTAAGTCCAATCAATGACTCAAGCTCTAACTAGATATATTAGCAAATGTTTCTCCCTTGGAGAAGAGTGGATGACTGAAAAAGACAACACGGTGTGAGGAAGACATGGAAAAATTTTGGATCATCAGAGAAATTAAGTGGAAATTCAAGAATCCATTTTGAGAAAATTATAAACATCTCTGTTCTCAGTTAATTCCCAGACTACTCCTCATCACAAAGGGTAGGAGAGTTGTTAAGAAAATGGCCATAGAATTAGAAGCCTGTCTCCACCATGATTGTTTGTGTGGCCATGAGTACCTATCTTAAACTCTTAAGCTCATTCCTT
This sequence comes from Capricornis sumatraensis, assembly GCF_032405125.1. Lineage (NCBI taxonomy): Eukaryota > Metazoa > Chordata > Mammalia > Artiodactyla > Bovidae > Capricornis > Capricornis sumatraensis. Next base: position 100,842,294 of record NC_091074.1, on the reverse strand, counting down.
GCCTTGTTAATTTGAAATAGTACTTTCCTCCTTGGGTTTGTAGCACTAATATCCACTAAATGAGATGCATTAAGAAAACTGTTTTGCTAATTCATACTATTGTTTTTCTCACTGAGAAATAATCCAAATTGTAGGTTTAATCTGCTTAGCACATAGTAAAAATAAATAAGTGGACAAATGTTGTATATTTTAGTCCTCAACCATTCTTAAGAAAATGTCAAATTTCTCAGTAATGTCTTTTCACTTCTCCAATATTAGCCAAACCCCCTATCCTGCTTTTATATGTACAAAGAATCTGGCCCTACACAGTAGATGCTCAATACATTCTTATTTCATCAATGAACCTGATGCTCAAATCTTGTGCAAGTGACCATCAGAAAGAAAATCATTCAGCAAATGTTCTGAAAAAAAGTCTTTGACCCTAGTGACTTATCACTTTTGATTTAATGACTTATCTCCAAGGAATAAAGCATTTTATTTGGAACTTACTAAAATAGCTTTTAGTCCAAGTCCTAAGGAAGCTTTTATAACAATTGCAATGACTGTTAGATGGATTGGATTCTCTGATTTGGTTCTACACAGATCCAACCCAATCCAATGCTGCAAACTACCAAAAATTGAAAACTAGTACCAAAATATCACTGCAGGCCACTGAACATAAGTTAAAGTTTTGGAGAAAACTGGATTGGCAGAATTTTTAGACAGATAGTTTTCAAATAATTTCCAACTGTTCACTGTTAGGGCACCATAAGAGTTTCCCCCTGTTTTCTACTTCCTATACTGATACTAAACAGCAAAGGTATCATTGCTTCTAATTTAACCTGTAGGTATGTTTTCATAGTACAAAGTTTGAGTTCCTATAGCTTCAGTCTTTCGCATGATATAATGCTGCTGTTATTGACTAAGGGTTTTATAGAAAGGGAATGTAAAGGGTATGACTGGCTTAATCAATTCATCTGTCCACAATTCACTATCAGACATGATCAAAGGTATGTAACATGGTTGTCCAAAGTCACCTTATAATTCTCCCTGTGTTCCTGAAATTTCTAACCCATTACATGAGAAAAAAACTGCCTTGTTAGCATTTTTAAGTATAATTTTATGTCTAAACCTTGCTTTTAGTTACAGCCAAGTCACAGAGTTGATGAACCCCAGTAGAACAAAAAGAAGTCATTCTCTATTCTGACTTGCATTATACCGCATTCTCACAAGTAACAAAAAAGTATATGGTGGCTCCCTTATTTAATGTGTGACTGCACATCTGAGTCCAATGAGAAATGCAGCAGTTCCTCATACAGCAATAGTGGCTTCCATATGTGTCATTACATGTACATAGCTCTATTTTAATATAGAAGGATGGTTCTAACCATAAAGATAGTTGACTCACATAGGTTTCCAAACTAAACATTTCATTCCTTTTTAGCTACTACAGAAATTTTAAATCTAAAAAGTTGAATTGTCAGTGAAGCAACACATTCTTTTTTTACTCTTTCGTAATCATTTCATATTAAATGCATCTCATGTAGCAAAGCTCTTTTTCTCCCCCAGAGAATCTGGCAGCCACGAGACTTAGTTTTACCAGCATCTGTGGGTATTCTCTCAGTACCAGTCAAGTACTCTGAGAGAATAATGGAGAAGTCACTGATATTTTCTAGAAAATCACTCCAGCAGCTCATCAAAAACTTGACATAAGGAAAAATAATTTCTGAAATCTTTAAAGACTTTACTTAAATTCATTTTTTGGAGACCAAAGGGAAATCATATTTTTTAAATCTCATATAAATGAGTTCCATGGTCCATTAAAATCTTTTTGCTGTTGTATGAGTTTTTGGTAATAAAATGCATTGCTCATGAATACATTTCCAGTCTATAGGGGCCTTAAATAAAAGAGCAGGAAAAAAAAAAAATGGAGAATGGAAAAAGAAACTGACATTTGCCAGGTACATATATTTTACCAGGAAGATTATAATTCTGTTTTTAATCAGAGTAAAAGTACATATTTATTCATACGTCAAAAAACAAATCCATTAAAGAAAACTTGCGCATTTTTATAACATGTAATTCCCATGGCATTTCAGAAAATGGGCTGTTCTAACCCACATTGTTTCTGAAAAGTGTCAAATCAGTGACTGTATTATATGAAGCTTTTCTTATTTTTATGTAATAAGATACATCTCAAATATCAATGATTGTAAGTGCATGTATCCCAGAACATATAATGTTTCATGTTTCTTGCCTTTACACATGAAAGGGCCACTATCTAGAATATCTTCTGTCCTTCTTACTTGGCAAAACTGTTGTTAACACTTTAAACTTCAGTTCAGATATAGCTTCCTCCAGAAAAATGTCCTTGGCCGATATATTTGCATTATAAATTGTTATGAATTGCTCCATTTTCTAGGAAATATCTGTTCCCTTTACATATTTACATTGTAATCATCACACAGTAGAATCACTTATTAAGGTATCTATCTTCCCTAGAAGACTAGAAAGTTGTTGCTCATAAGCACTATCCTAGACATTTTGAATGCAACACACAGAATCTAGAACATGAAAGGCATCTAATAATTTTAGTCAACTGAGTTATAGAAAAACCGGAAACTTAGCATCCTGTTTAAGATTATTTAAAATGACCTAATGTCTCGATGGGAAGTCATGAGGTAAATCTCTGCATACATTCTACTATCTTATGATTTTAAGAAGATTTATAGATGCAGTTCATTCAGTTACAACTTTCACTTTATAATTAGATTCTTATACCTAAAATTAGCCATTTATAAATGAAAATGCTCAGTAAATACTTAGATATTTTGAACTTATTCATATTGACTACTTTTAAAAAGTCATAATAGTAAACTTATCCATGTTTTCTAAATTTTCAATAATTCTCAAGTGACTAGTATAAAAGTAGAGTTATTCAAATCCAGATTATTTTTTAAATTACATTTAACAGTTTTCAACTAATAACCATCCAACAAGGGCAGGAAAAGTTATGCAATATAATTCTCTTTCTCTGCTTCTTGGTACTTTTGGTCTGTAAATTGATTTTGAAAAGCACTTTTGACAAAGATCACTGATTTTCCATGCAAATTAGTGCTGCCTTTGAGCTTAACTGCACCACTCAGCCTCTGCTCCCCAGGCAAATAACAAAAGGCAGCAGAATCATCCACAAAGCTAACATGAAACGTCCCCCAGCTCATCTAACATTTCAGTACAACCACTGCTTAGAAAACCAAAAATACATCTGTGCAAAATTGCTGAAAATTTGGAACTAGCAGGACTTTCTTTCAACACTTTCATTTTATAGTAAGTCCTGATTCCCTTAAAAACATATATCAGCCTTTATTCTCTTTTGAAAGCATCATTGTTATATTAGATATCTGCTTAAGAAGATCCTTGGCAATGTTTGGAAGTTTTTTCACTTTATCTGAATTGTGTTTCACTGACCTCCCAGTGGTTCTGCTACTTCACACAGCTGGCTCTGCCTTCCATGTTCCCTTAGAGTGTGGAAATGGAAAAAGGTAATGGCCATTCATATACAGAAGCCTTACTGTGAAAATTCAAGCTGTTCTCACAGTATTCATCAAGACAAACTGGTTTTCTGGCATGCCATTCTTGAAGTAGACATTACTATAGTTGCTGGTGCTTATGGGTAAGTTTCAGTCTACTCTCATCTGTTTTGACTGTTTGATTGGCAAGTTCTGTCAGTTTCATTACTTATTCATGGTTAAGAAATGGAAAAGGCAATTCTTAGTTTTCTTCAATTTATAAACTCCTTAATTAAAATTTTACTTCCCTAATGCTGCTGATTATGCAACACTCATTGGTATACTTAACCATTGATTGCATATTTTAAGAAATTCATTTGCTCCTGTCTTTGCCTAAAGTTATGAAATCTAGTACCCACTGAAATGGGTGACTTAAGCATTGACTTTTTTCCATCCATTCATTTTCTCACCAATTTAGCATTTTTTTAGGCAACGTTTTCTTCAAAGTACATATTAGAAACTACTTAGATACAATTTTATCTACCAAGATAAAACTATGGTGATTCTAGCTGAGAGTGACTATTCCTTGAGATAATGGCAACCCACTCCAGTGTTCTTGCCTGGAGAATCCCAGGGACAGGGGAGCCTGGTGGGCTGCCGTCTATGGGGTCGCACAGAGTCAGACATGACTGAAGCGACTTAGCAGCAGCAGCAGCAAACTAAAATATATTGTTCCATAGGGTTTAGTTCAAAATTAAATATTGACACACGCTACAAGCGTGAAACTTGAAAACCTTATGCTAAATGGAAACTAGTTTAATAGGACCATAGATTATATAATTCCATTTATATGAGATGTCCAGAATAGGGTAATCCATTAATACAAATAGTAAATTAGTGGTCGACCAGGGCTGGTGAAAAGGGACATATGGAGTGACCACTAATGTTCAGTGATAAAAATATTCTAGAATTGAACTATTAAGATACCGTACAACTCTTCATATACTAAATATATATACATATATATAGAGAGAATTATATAATTTAAATGGGCAAATTATATGGTACGTTAACTATATCTATATAAAGCTTTTATATTAACATATCAAAGAATATCTATGCTGTTAACCAGCGGCAGCTGACAAATTCTGTAATTCACATAATTAATGAAATAATAGAAAATAAGGCTTAATAGTTTGGTTAAGCTTAGCTAGATCACATGCTTTACGTACCATAATTGGGCTAATGTTTGATTATATAATTATGAATAGTGTCTTCCCTAACTTAAAATTTAATAAGGTGCTAATCCTCACTACTTGACAAATTATAAAACGCCTATCTTACTTGTACCTGCTTCAATAGCTTCTCAAAACTAATTAATTTGAAATCACCAATTACAAAGTCAAGATTGTCTAGAAAAGTAAAATTGTCTAGAAAAGCATAATTGTCTAGAAAAGTAAAACAATTTTTAAAAATGTACACTATATCTCAAGCTTTTTAAAGCAGAAAAAAAGGCTATATTTTATGCAGATTTGGTTTTGTGGAAAAAAATGGGCATCTAGTTACACAAATAGCCCATTCATTTATTCTGATATTTACACATACATGCTTTATGCAAACATTGACTGAGTACTGACTGTGTCTCACACATTGTCTGTCACACTAAGGAATTCACGGTGAAGCCACTGTCCTCAAGGCACTCAGAATCCAGTGACACTACTGCTACCAGATGAATTCAGTAAACATAAGAATACAAATGCCAGTGATAATATGATAAAAAGACATGAATAGTCTTACTACTGTCTATCACCTCCGAGGGACACTTCAGTCTCCATATGTGAAAGAGACAAAGTCACATCAGAAAGGAGGACAGGTTAACCAAAATATAAGCAATCTGTTATCAAAAAAAGTCCAGTTACTTTTATCTTTGTCCACCCTTTTCAGTAGTTCTCTCACGTAAAGCATCCACATGACTAAGACAATGAAAAATGTAAAAACCAGTATTTTAATAATCCAACTGAATCACTCTTATTCTGACTTCCAGAACCCTACTTCTTCTCATTTATATTTTGTCTAGGATGCTAAACAACCTCCAAATTTAAAACATTTATAGAAATATAATTATCTGGATATCCGTAAACAAGAATCCAGGCCAACTGCTTTAGGCCAGGCCTTCAACATCTTGAGTCTGGATTACCAAAATTGCTGCTGTCTTTTTCACTGTCTTTCCTCTGTAACTAAGGTGTTATTTTTCTCTGACGGCTATCTACATTCTTTGTTTGTTTTAATTTCTAGGAGTAAATTATTATGTATCTTAAGGATTTCTTTAGATTTATCCTATTTTTAGTCATTTGCTCAGAGCAGCTTCTTTTTATTTATTTTTAAATTTTATTGGCATATAGTTAATTTATAATGTTGTGTTCATTTCAGGTGTACAAAGGTGAATCAGTTACACATATACATATATTCACTCCTTTTTACACTCTACTGGGTAGAATTCCCTGTGTTATAGAAGGTCCTAATTAGTTATCTATTTTATATCAGAGCAGCTTCTTGATCCTATAGGTTCATGTCTTACCAAATTTGGGGAGTTTTCAACCATTAGTTTTGGAGTGCTCTTTCTTCTCTCCCTGAAAGACTCTGATATAACAGTGTTAGATCTCTTATCATTATCACATATCTGAGACTCTGTTAAATTTTTCAGTGTATCTTTAATTTTTCATATTGGATAATTTTTCCTCTTCTATCTTCCAGGTCACTGATTTCTCTGCCTTATCCCTGCATTTTGCTATTAAACTTCACTCAGTGAAATTTATTTTTTGGTGTTTGTATTTTCAATTCTAAAATTTCCATTATATTCCATTTCTTCATTATATCTTGTATTCTTTGCTGAGACTTTCTATTTCTTTGCTAGCAAGGTGCAGGGGTACCTTATTATAACTTCCCACATGTGGAAGTCTAAGTTCCCCACTCAGCCTTTGTTAACATGACTAGAGATGGGGCCCAGGTTTATGTTTTAGGGGTTTTCAACTGTTGTTTTGCTAGAGTACAGTGGTTATTGTCTGAAAGTTTTCTGTCTTGCTAGACCACCACTTTCCTGTTCTTCTGGTTACAAAAAGTAGACTTTGTTGGAACTTCTTTTTTTTAAGCTGCACCCTTTGGCATCTCTGGATTTCTAGCATTCTCAGCTCCAAATACAATATATGAAGCAAAACCCAGCACTATTTTGTCTCTCAGGCTCTGTTATCACTAGGCAGTTGGACTTCTTCTCCATCTTCAAGCCTTTTGATGTTTTTCTTATACATAATGTCCAGCATTTTCCACTGTACTTAGTGAGGTGAATAGAGAAAAGTATGTCTACACCATATTTCCAGAAGCACAAGCCTGAATTTTGAAAATTTTATTTAAAAATAAAAACTTAAGAAATTTAAATCAAAATTCATTCTGTGAGGCAACCATCATCACCCTGATACCAAAACCAGAAAAAGACACCACACACAAAAAAAGAAAGAAAATTACAGGCCAATATCACTGATGAACATAGATGCAAAAATTCTAAATAAAATTCTAGGAAATAGATTTCAACAACACATTAAAAAAAAATTACACACCATGATCAAGTCAGGTTTATCCCAGGGATGCAAGGATACTTCAATACACACAAATCAATCAAGGTGATACACCATATTAATAAATTAAAAGGTTAGAAACCACATGATAATCTCAATAGATGCATAAAAAGCCTTTGACAAAATTCAGCACTCATTTATGATAAGAAAATAAGCTCTTCAAAAAATGGGCATAGCAGGAACCTACCCCAACATAATAAAGGCCATATATGATAAACCCTCAGCAAACATTATCCTCAATGGTGCAAAGCTGAAAACATTCCCTCTAAGATCAGGAACAAGACAAGGGTGCCCATTCTCACCATGATTATTCAACATAGTTTTGGAAGTCCTAGCTATGGCAATCAGAGAAGAAAAAGAAATAAAAGGAATCTAGATTGAAGAAGAAGAAGTAAAAGTCATTGTTTGCAAATGACAGAATACTAAACATTGAAAACTCTAAATGTATTATCAGAAAGTCACTACAGCTAATCAGTGAATTTAGTAAAGTAGCAGGATATAAAATCAATACCAGAAATCATTTGCATTCCTATACACTAACAACAAAAATCAGAAAGAGTAATTAAGGAATCAAACCCATTTACTTGCAACAAGTATAAAATATATAGGAATAAACTTACCTAAGGAGACAAAAGAACTGCATACAGAAAGCTGTAAGACACCAATGAAAGAAATCAAAGATGACATAAACAGATGGAGAGATATTCCTGGGTTGTAAGGAATATATTCCTGTATTCCTGGGTTGGAAGAATCAATATTGTGAAAATGACTATAACACATAATGCAATCTACAGATACAATGTGGTCCCTATCAAATTACCAGTGGCATTTTTCACAGAACTAGAACAAAAAATTATACACGTCATATGGAGACACAAAAGACCTCAAATAGCCAAAGCAATCTTAAGAAAGAAGAATGGAGCTAGGGGAATCAACCTTCCTGACTTCAGACTATACTACAAAGCTACAGTCATCAAGATCATATGGTAGTGGCATGAAAACAGAAATATAGATCAATGGAACAAGATAGAAAGCCCAGAGATAAACTCATGCACCTATGGACACCTTATCTTTGACAAAAGTGGCAAAAATATATAATGGGGCAAAGATAGTCTCTTCAATAAGTGGTGCTGGGAAAATTGGGCAGCTATATGTAAAATAATGAAATTAAAACACTTCCTAACACCATACACAAAGATAAACTCAAAATGGAATAAAGACCTAAATGTAAGACAGGTGGTGGTGGTGTTTTGGTCGCTAAGTCATACACAACTCTTGCGACCCCATAGATTGTAGCCTGCCAGGCTCCTCTGTCCATGGGATTCTCCAGGCAAGAATACTGGAGTGGGTTGCCATTTCCTTCTCTGCTAAATGGAGCTTGATGGTTTCTACCTCACTGGGCCATGAAGGGACTCAGGAGAAACAAAGACTCCTAAAGTTCTCGACATAAGGCTTGGTACCCAGGAAGTTTTCTACACACAGTAAGTTCACTGTGAGCAATGATCGTGTAAGACTAGAAACTATAAAACTCTTATAGGCAGAAGACTGTATGACATAAAGCACAGCAAGATCCTCTATGACCCACCACCTAGAGTAATGGAAACAAAAGCAAAACTAAACAAGTGAGACCTAGTTAAATTTAAAAGCTTTTGCACAGCAAAGAAACCTATAAACGAGATGAAAAGACAACTCTCAAAAAGGGAGAAAATAATAGCAAATAAAGCAACTAACGAAGGATTAATCTTCAAAATATACAAGCAGCTCATGCAACTCAATACCAGAAAAACAAATTCAATCAAAAAGTGGGCAAAAGACCTAAGCAGACACTTCTCCAAAGACATACAAATGGCTAATACACTCATGAAAAGATGTTCAATATTGCTCATTATTAAAGAAATGCAAATCACAACTACAATGAGCTATCACCTATGCCAGTTAGAATGGCCATTATCAAAAAATCTACAAACAATAAATGTTGTAGAAGCTATGGAGAAAGGGAATTCTCTTGTACTGTTAGTGGGAGTATAAATTGATACAGCCACTATGGAAGAAAATTTGGATTTTCCTTATAAAACTAGGAATAAAACTACCAAATGCCCAACAATCACACTACTGAGCATATCCCCTGAGGAAACCAAAACTGAAAAAGAAACATGGGCCCCAATGTTCATTATAGTACTATTTACAATAGTTAGGATATGGAAACAACCTAGATATCCATGGACTGATGAATGGATAAAGAAGTTATGGTGCATATATAAATGGAATATTACTCAGCTATAAAAAGGAATGCATTTGAATCAGTGCTAGAGAGGTGAATGAACCTAGAGCCTATAATACAGAGTGAAGCAATTGAGAAAGAGAAAAACAAATATCTCATCTTAATGCATATATATGGAATCTAGAAAGATGGTACTGATAAACCTACTTTCAGGGCAGCAATGGAGATGCAAACATAGAGAACAGACTTATGGGGTGCGGGAGGGAGAGGTTGGGACAAATGGAGAGAGTAGCTTGGAAACATATACACTATCATATGTAAAATAGGTAGCCAGTGGGAATTTGCTCTATAACTCAGGGAACTCAAATCATGGCTCTGTGACAACCTAGAGGTGTGGGATGGGGTGGGAGGCAGGAGGGAGTTTCAAGAGGGAAGGGATATATGTATACCCATGACTGATTCATGTTGATGTATGGCAGAAACCAACACAATATTGTAAAGCAACTATACTTCAATTAAAAATAAATAAATTTTTTAAAAAGAAATTTAAAGACATAAAATACGATATTTGAAATTTTAGGGGAAGATCACTTTAACATAGTATTTTAAAAGTTTTCTGAAAACTATAAAAAAGCTGTTGGATATGGTGAAAAATATATACTAGACAAGGACAGAAGGGTACAAACTTGACTCAACATTTCCACCCATGAACCACTGTGTTTGGATAATAATCCATAGATAACACTCCAAATAATGTGATCTAGATAACATACTATATAACTGCTCTATGAAGAATTGTGAAAACAAAGAGGATGAAGGGATAGACAAGCCAATCACAGTTACAATAGCTTCAAACAGGTGACAAAAAAGATTTCTGAGAGAGAATTGCATCACTTCATCAAACAGCAATAGCGGAACACTAAACTAGATGAATGCCAAGTTTTAATATTCCAGAAAATTTTAATTTACATTATCATGGTCATTCTTCAATTTTAAGCCTTCTGCTTGTGTTCAATGAATGCAAATGGGGTGATTAAAATGAAATTGGTAAAAATGTTAAGTGAGTTAAAAATAAATTTTCCCTATCACTGGTTTTTATATAATTGTAACATTAAAGTAAGATAAGACAGTTGTACAATAATTTTCCCATTTTTTTTGGAATTTGGGGAGATTCCTTTTCTTTTTAATTTCTAAATAATTTAAAATATATTTTAGCCAGTTATGTGTTGATTAACAGTTCTCTAATGAACTGGTCAATTTACTTATGATTCTATATTACTTATCTTAAAATATTTTTTTCAGTAAACAGCAGTATCTGTTAAATTTTATATACTTAAAGGTGACTTTTGTCAAGTTGGTAAATATCAGTCTTTAAGTTATTTTGGTTTCATTAATTTTAAGTTAATTTTCAAACAAGGACAACATTACATACTGGGCTATATTCTTTAAGTGTATTTTTATTTTTTCATTTACATTTAAGCAGTTTTTACATGAAATGATCATTGCTACTTCAAGAATAGTGATTGATTGGGAGTTCGAGGGGAGAATGGACACATGCATATGTATGGTTGAGTCCCTTCACTGTTCACCTGAAACTATCACGACATTGTTAATTGGCTATACTTCAAAACAAAATAAAAAGTTCTTTTTAAAAAAAGAGTGGAAATCATCAGCATTTGATACTTTTCTGTCTTGTAAGACTTGAATCCATGGTTGAAAGCATGTGTAATCTCAGTATGACTCCTGGAAGAAAAGAATGCTGGGCTTGGACTGCACAGTGAAGTGAGAATGCGATTTGCCAGCATCTTTGGAAGGACTGATGCTGAAGCTGAAACTCCAGTACTTTGTCCACCTCATGCAAAGAGTCGACTCATTGGAGAAGACTCTGATGCTGGGAGGGATTGGGGGCAGGAGAAGAAGGGGACGACAGAGGATGAGATAGTTGGATGGCATCACTGACTCGATGGACGTGAGTCTGAGTGAACTCTGGGAGTTGGTGATGGACAGGGAGGCCTGGCGTGCTGCGATTCATGGGGTCACAAAGAGTCGGACACGACCGAGCGACTGAACTGAACTTCCTTGGTGGTGTTGTCAACACAAGAGCACACCATAACTCTCAGAATACATGGATATAACCACACAAGGGCCAAGCACAAATTCTTCCATAAGCCACAGTTTTACCTAATTTTAGCTTATGCTTATTTGAGTTCAAGAACTTGCAATTGAAAGTCCTGAAAAATACCTCAGTATATTTGAAAGAAAACAAATTATAAAATGCCAGCAAGAAAAGGTCATGTACCTGTCATGTATGTCACAGAATGATGAAAGAATTTAAAATCATTGAAGATAATCCATATAGCTGAACAGCTGGAGAAAAATGTAATTCATTTGCACTTTCACATAAATTATTAAAATTCAAAAATGTTGCCAGTAATCAAGGCATACATAACTGGCTAAAGTAAAATTAGGAAAATAGCCTAAAGTATTTTTAATAAAGCATGAAATATGTTTAAAGATGAAGAAGTTTACCAAACTACTCTAAAATTATTTGTTGTTGTTGTTCAGCTGCTAAGTCGTGTCCAACTCTTTGTGATGCCAAAGATTGTGGCACGTCAGGCTTCTCTGTCCACCACTATCTCCGCAAGTGTGCTCAAACTCATGTCCACTGAGTCAGTGATGCCATCCAACCATCTCATCCTCTGTCACCCCCTTATCCTCTTGCCCTCAATTTTCCCCAGCATCAGGGTCTTTTCCAATGAGTCGCCTATTCCCATTAGGTGGTCAAAGTATTAGAGCTTCAGCTGCAGCATCAGTTCTTCCAATGAATATTCAGGGTTGATTTCCTTTAGGATTGACTGATTTGATGTCCTTCCTGTCCAAG